>NW_020940360.1:3605011-3612310 GCF_900497805.2 Vombatus ursinus
CTGTGGTGAAAAATATATATCAATTAAAGGACATTGAGCATCCACTATATGTCAGATGATCTAAGACAAGAGTGAAACAGCTTTCATCCTTGATATATTTTTGATATATGTTTTTCCCCACAGGAGACTGTAAGCTTCTTGAGGGTAGGAACCATGTCTTAGCTAATGTTTGTATCTTCCTCAGCAACTACCACAGTACTCTCAAAACAAGAGGTACTTGAGGAATATTTAGCAATTGATTAAGTCACAGTTCTTATGTAATTTCTCCCATGAGTCATTCTCCTATCCACCCCATGCCACCAACCTATCTTAAAGAAACCTACTCCTCCTCTAAACTCCAACATCACATTTTATCTCTCTCATTGCCTTATTCTTATTCTATGTAGTATTTATAAATGTCTTAGTCCTTCTACTGGATTATAAACTCCATAAAGAAAGGGAGTTTGCATCAATTCCAATCCCCATCTTGCACAGACATTTTCAATGAGAGAAATATCAGTTTAATGAATGAATTAACAAGTGAGTTGGTTGTTTTAACATATATGATACTGAATTTGGTATTTGAGCTCCATATTTCATTACAAAATGTGGAAAGAAAACAGATTTTCTACAACAAATTTAAAAGCATGCAATGATTAAGAAAGAATTATGATGTTTTCAGAGCCTCCCATATGATTAAATAGGAGAAAGTAGGGTAGTATTCATTAGAGTGTTTTGCTGTTCTATTTTCTTCAGTGTAATGCATTAAAGGGAATAGAATGGCAAATAGATGGTGCACTGGATAGAGTGCTGTGCCTAAAGTCAGGAACACTCATCCTCCTCAGTTCAAATCCAGCCTCAGACATTTACTAGCTATTTGACCCCAGGCAAATCACTTAACTCTGTTTGTCTCAGTTTTCTCATCTTTAAACTGAGTTGGAGAAGGAAATGGCAAACCATTCCAGTATTTTGCCAAAAAAAACTCCAAATGGGCTCATGAAGAGTTGAACATGACTGAAAAATGACTAAACACACAAAATGCATTAAAATAGAAAGAACATCATGAATATGTAGTTTATAGCTGTATGGCAAACAGGTCATTGGAAGACTTTAGATATTACAGGTCAAGTGCCTGCTTGACTGATGATAGTTTATTCTTCATACATTCCCTGCCACCCCCCATACACATGCACAAATAGTTTGAGTCACTATGTTATCTTTCAAATGTGTATGTGTGTGTATGTGTTTGTTGAGTAAAAAGTCTGCTGGTCACATATCAGTCCTCTTTGGCATGCCTTCATATATATGTACACATGCACATACATATAGAGACATCTGTATCCCTCTGTATGGTGATCTTAAAGTCCTAGTTGAGGTTAAAAACAAAACTTGTTAAATTGTGTGTGTGTGTGTGTGTGTGTGTGTGTGTGACTAAATGATCTCAGCAAAGCTCAAGTCATTCAGATTAATCTATCTTGACTGGCCCCCTCTTTTGTTGTTCCATGGAGCCCAATGTCTAAACATGCCATTCTTTGATATGTTTCTGAGGTTTCCAAAGGATTAAGCTTAAGCATAGGGAGCATAAATTATCACTGTTAATTGCATTTCCTCTTAGTCTGTATAAGGTTTGTTAGGTTTTTTTCCCCCTATCAATTTGTTTTGTTCTGGATTTAAATTGAAGTGAACCCAAACCTAAGATGATAAGAGTAAATTCCCTCAACAATTGATCATTATCTTCATGGCTGTAGGAATATGATAACTGTTTCTGTAGGATTAAAATTGAACTAGAAGTTTGACATGGCCTAGTAAACTTTGTACTTATAGAAATCTGATGCTAATTTTTTATTGAATTAGATTATTTACAGAACTTTAACAGAATCTATAGACAGAATCAATAGGTAGAATCAGAAGTCATTCAGAAAAGAAGATTTCTCATTCAAACTCCCAAAGCAGGCTTCTAGTTGATCCAAGTCTATCCTAAAAATAAACAGAATTCTTTTTTAGACTTATGAGATATAACAGGATTTGTCCTCCTAAATTTTTTTGTGCTACAAATGATTTTATTATAATTTAATATATTTAAGAGCAGGTAACTATTTCACAATAATTATTTTTTTTAATTTGATGATCTTATTAAATAAACATCTGTTGAAGTATGTCACAAGGAGGCAAAACTTTTTTCAAAAGGTAGTTAAATTGAAAGAACAGAGTTAAGAGAGACACAAAATGAATTTGTAAAGATGTAAATGATGAAAAAAATATTTCCCATTGTATTTAGGAGGGAAAACATAAATATACTTTACGTTTGGACCTAAAAAGTGTCCATTTTAATTATTTACATTATACAATGGGAAATTTGCATTTTGTAACAAATTTGTGTAAAAAGGTAGCAAATCAACCTTATTTTCCTCCTTCAGGAAGTGGAGGCGGGGGACAAGAGCACCAACCTCATTGGACATCAGGGAATCTCCCACCACTGCTCAGCAAAGAATAGTTCCTGTCTTGGGTGTGGATAACGTACCTCAGGTATATGGATATTGACTGGAGATGCATTTGGCAAGTGTGAGGGACAGTAATTAAGAAAGTATTGGTGAATCAGTCTGCATGGAACACACCAGACTGTGGTCTATCCTAATATTCCTAAAAGGATTCATTTTGGCTTGTCATTGTTAGCCTATTTTGAGTGAGAAAAAGAATTTTCAACCCAGTGAAAAAATCTACTCTAATGATCCTGTTTCCTTATATATTTAACTCTATTCAAAAATATTTATTAAGTAAAAACTATAGACCTTTGGTACCTATAAAGTAAAAAAAAAAAATTTCTGGTCTTCATGGAAGCTATGCGCTACTATACTCTTACAGAAATTCTAATGATAAAATGGGAAACTAAGGAGATGCCCATTAATGGAGGAATAGTAGAAGAGTTGTGGTATATGAATGTGATGAGAAAATAGATGATTTCAAAGAGATTTGGAAAGATTTATAAACATGAAGTAAGTAAAACAAGAACAATTTATATAAGATCACTATTATAAAAATAAACAATTTTGAAGACTTTTAGAAATGAATGGAATAGGGAGAACAATTTATATAATATCAGCAACACTATAAAAAATTGAAACTATAAGAACAATGACCATTCTGGTCAAATGACAAAGGACCAAGTATTAAACATACTTTCTACCTCCTGACAGAAAGGTGATATACTGAGGGTGTATAATGAGACACTTTTTTTCATATAACCATTGAGGAATTTATTTTGCTAGATTATTGTATTTGTTACAAGAAATTTGTTTTTCTTATCTTTTTTTTCCCAAGAGAGTAGGGGTTAGTAGGGCGAGAAAATGTATTTTTGATTATTTAAAAAAGTAGACAGGTGCGAAGTGCTACAGATATGAAATATTGCATGCACTTTCAGATGAAGCACTTATTATTAGTTTTACTTAACTATTTTACTCTGTCACAAGAGCCTTTCACAGAGTGGAGGTTATGTGCAAATGTAAAAACAAAACACATAAGGCTTTCAAATAAGACACAGACACACATATGTATATACAACATGTATATGTTGTATATATATACACATGTATAGGATGTGTATATATATGTGCATGTATGTATGTATACACCCACACACACACGTATATATATCTATATTATATACATAATGATTGCATGTTATGCCACATTGCTCTATTAATAGCACTGTTGGGTGTATCTTGGTGACTGCTCTTAATCCTGTAGTAGCAAGGCAGCCCATGTCTAGCTCATTCTATCTATAGCCTATAGAAAGGCTGATTATTGACTGATGAATTCATTGGCTGATTGATTAACCAGATAGGGAGAATGATATGTAATTTTATTACTAGGTAGCACTTTGTCAGAAGATTTTCATTCCATTTGCACTGACTCTACTATAGGTTGCTACATCCCCACTGATCAAGACAGAGTGCTAAACCTTCACATTCTTAAACTACTCTCCCCCTCATTATTTCAGTCTTACAGAGCTGATGATGTAGCATTGTCCAGACTTAAAATTTATTTAGGTGCATAGCAAGAAGAAAATGTAAACTTGCCCTAAATTATGAGAATTAAATCTTAGTTTGACCCTAAGTTCCCACCCCACATTTGGGAAATGAACTTTCAATCAACCAGACTCTTTCATAAGATTTAGGTGATTCACATTAGCTCCGCAGACAACCTGGACAAGATTCTGGTTGGAATTGGAATTGGGTCCCTGGCCTAATTTTACCAGTGATGATGATTCATGCAGTGCCAGTCCAGCTGAGTCCTTTTCCATCTTTGTCTCCAGCTGCTGTTCTGTCTTACATACTAGCCACTCCAATTACTACTTCCTGCTTCCTTGTAACAGTGTCATGGCCACAAAAAGCCTCCCAATGTAGGGAAGCCCCTTCTTATTGGTTTTCTTCTGGGAATAACAGGGATGTCTAGCATGAATTATCAGGGCATTCACAATTTTTAGGATAGCTCATGGAAAGTGTAGAAGCCCTTTGGATTCCAGCATAGGAAAAGATTTTTCATTTGAAGTATCTGTCTCACTCTCTGGCTTTCTTTCATCTAGAAGACAAAATCAGAGAAAGATTAAAACACTGCCCCACTTAAATTAACTGGAGGAGGTGGGAGGGGCCTGCCTATTCATGAATCTCCTATCCAAAGGGCCAGGTCAGTCTTTCCTTCACCTCCACCCACCCAAATTCTACTTTGGTAAAAGGGATATTTGTTCCTTTTCACCTGGCTCATTTCAGATGAAAAAAACTGTAGTCACTCATTTTGCAAGGAAGGATCAGTAGCCAAGCAGTTGGCAATGGAAGAAAAGGGCTGAAATATATGTTAAATCTGTTTTTACTTTCCAGAGAGGATCAATAATACTCTCCCTAAGTTCCAAGTACAGCATGTACTTTCTGAGGAAGGCTCTTTTAGCTAGCCATTTCTCTTCTCTCCCTCCCTCCAATCCTCTCAGGGGAGAACTTAAGTAGTTTATTTAAATGTGGTGTAATTGGTTCACTTATGAATAATTTTAGCCTGTGGTACCATGCTATCATTCACAGGCCATTATATGTACCGTTTACAATTCTCTGTGAGGATGCCAAAAAAGGCTCCAGTGACTGGCGCTATTTAAATACTCATCTCCTACTCTTTCTAAAGCTGGAAGAAGATTGCTATAACAACATTCCAAGAGGGGAAACTTAAGTAATAATGCAACTATCTTTTCTTGTGTGAGGATGCATATAAAATAAAGGCTGAGGAATTCATATACTGATCAGTTAATTATAAGAAGGAAAACAAACAAAAGGGAATTTATACTGGTGAAAGCTTATAAATAACATAGAGGAAAAAAAATTTGTTGTTACCTTCCTCCGTTCATCCTTTTTGTTTCTTATTTCTTATTTCATTCATCTTTTCTTTCCTCTCTTCCTTTCTCTTTCTTTCTCTTTTTTCTTTTATTTCTTTGTCTTTGTGCCTCTTTCCCTTGTCTCTGTATCTCTCTATTTCTGACTCTCAGTGTGTCAGTCTGTCTTTCTGTCTCTTATACTATCTCTGACTCTGTTTCTGTCTCTTTTGAATTCTTGATGGAAATAATGAGAAGTAATTATTCAACACCTAGATATAATTTTCTAAATGCTAGAAATTAAAATTATATTTCTTAATAGCAAACATATGAGTTTGCCAACTATCATGATCAATATTTTCTCTAATATATTTAAATTTTGAATTAATAACCATGCATTGTCAACAGCAAACTCTGAAATATGAGCAGATTTGATCCTAAAATGTTGAAATAAAATAAAACTCACAACAAAAATAAGCTGGCATATTTAATTAGATGCATAATTGTAGCATGTTGCATAGTAATTCATCAAAAATGGAAATAAATTCAATAAATGATTCTAATTATTGTTAATTTTACATGAATTTATTCTAATATGTTACCGCTTTCCAACTTGAGAAGTTTTCAAAAAAAATTAGGCTCACAAATAAAAGCTTAGAGCACTAGACTCTGTGTGTGTATGTGTGGGTGGGTGGGTGGGTGTGTGTGTGTGTATTTTAATTCACACAAAGGAAGACTTAAGGAAACACCTGAGAAGGAGGGCAGCAAGGTATGGATTAAGGGTAGAGTTAGAGCAACTAGTACTTCCCATGTCCCCAACACACAGACACAGACACACACACACACACACACACACACACACACACACACACCCCAAACTACCTAGGAAGTTTAAGTGGGGGTGTAGTTCTCAGTTAGTTATACCTTTTTTTTGAGGGGTTGGGGTTGACATTATTTTTTTTATTTTGATGGTATTTTTATTTTCCTCAATTACATATCAAGATAGTTTTCAACATTCATTTTTGTAAAATTTTGAGTTCCATATTTTTCTCCCTCCTTTCCTTCCTCCCTCAAGACAGCAAGCCACCTGATATAGGTTATACATGTATAATCATGTTCAACATATTTCCACATTAGTCATGTTTTGAAAGAAGAATCAAAACAAAAGGGAAAAATCACGAGAAAGAAAACAAAACAAAACAAAACAAAAAAAAGTGAAATAGTATGCTTGATCTGCATTCAGACTCCATAGTTCTTTCTCCGAATGAGGTTTTAGCAACACTTTAGTCTATTACAGAATACCCTCATTGGAACTGTAAATACTGTGCCAATAATAATGACTTCTGGAGGAAAGAAGACATTTAAGGTGAGGCTGGGAGGTAGCTGGAAGCTTTTACTTAACAAGTAACTTTAAGCAAAATAAACTCTGTTACAGAAGACATTACAAAGTGAGTAACAAAGAAACTAACAGCATTTTGCTACTGTAGAAGTTGTGTTTCCTCCTTTCTCTGCTAGTTCTTCTTTCTGCAGTTTTTAAGCAGAAAGACTGAAGAGAGGTGACAGCCAATGTGATAAAGCAGCCATGTAGAGGATTGCTAACAGCAGAAGATGCTGGAGTGTGAAAAATTAAAAAGGTAATGGCAGCAAGCTGAATCTGCAGGATTGAAAAACGTGTACTTTAATACAATATTTTACTTGTTGATTCGTTCATTTTTCCTTTGTTTATTTGTTTTAAAGTAATCTATTGATTGTTTTGTTTTTTCATTGTGTTCATTTCTAAATATATCCTTTCTCCACCCTCACCCAAGGAAATATCCCTTGTAAGAAAAAAAATAGATTAGTAGATAGATAGATGATATAAATAAATAATAAATATATTAATGAAATAAGGGAGAAAATGAAAGGCAAAAAAGAAAGAAATATAGAAAGAAAGAAAGAAAGAAAGAAAGAAAGAAAGAAAGAAAGAAAGA
>NW_020940360.1:3612320-3698750 GCF_900497805.2 Vombatus ursinus
AAGAAAGAAAGAAAGAAAGAAAGAAAGAAAGAAAGAAAGAAAGAAAGGGAGAAAGAAGAAAGGAAGGAAGACAGGAAGGAAGACAGGAAGGAAGGAAGGAAGAAAAAGAAAGAAAGAGAGAGAGAAAATTAAAGGAGGAAAATTAAAAGAGGAAAAAACATTTTGGGAAGACATAAACATCAAACCATTTTGATAGCATATGTGATATTCCTTATTCATAGTGCTCTGCTTCTTCAAATTGGGAGGGAGGCAACTTTTCTCAAGTCTTCTTCAGTGCCAAGTATGGACATTACAATTATACATCATTCAGTTTCAATTAGTTTTTGCTTTTCCCATTCCCAGGGCCATAATCATTGTGTAAGTTGTTTTCTTAGTTCTGCTTATTTCACTATGCTACAGTTCATATAAGTCAGTTAGTCAATCTCTTAGAAAGCATTTCTTAAGTGCCAGGATAGATAATGAGTTCTCTTTTGGATTTGTTGAATGTCAGGTGCCTACAGCACACCCAATTAGAGAATCCAAAAGGCAGTTTGTGATTCAGGCCTGTAGGAGAGAAATCGACCAAGGTTAGCTATATAGATCTGGGAATCATCTACTTAGAGAGAATGATGTTTACCTCATGAGAATAGCAAGTCCAATAGTATAGAAGGTAAGCACCTATGAGAAAGTCTTTGATGACACCCATGTTTAATTTCCTATGCTTCTTTGCCTTGATATTTATCATTTCTTATATTCCAGTTCTAGTTCATTTAATTCATGTAATAGAATTTATTTAGCAATTCTCTAATTGAAGGCATCTACTTTGCTATTAAAAAAATATGCTGAAATAAATATATTGGTCTCAATATATTATTTAAGGGAAAATGCTATATTCTGAATTTCAATCAAATATAGCAAATACATATTAAGCACCTATTATGTGCAAGGCACTAAGGAGACAAGCAAACGTTATGTTTGCATACAAAAAAAATAAACAAGTTAGCAAATAAAATATAATTTGAGGAGAGAAGAGAACTCCAACAATTATAAGGGACAGGAAATACTTCCTTTAAGATGTAGCACCTGAGTTAGAAAACATGATATTCTAAGAGGTAGAAGTTAGAAGAGGTGGCATTTTGTCCTAGGAATCAGGAAAAACCTGTATAAAGACGGATGAAGGAGATATAATGCTGAGTTTGGTGAAGTGGTCCAGATGTTTGAGTCCCTTATAATATTTATTTCTTTTATTCTGACCAAAGGAAAAGTTTCCCATTTGCTTCACAAAACAGAAAAAGAGGAATCTGCATGAAATTTGAATCTCTATTCCATGCTGCTTGTTGTTTTTTTTCAATTTAGTAAATTCTACATGCTATTTTCAAAACTGCCCTGCTTATCTGTGCTTTCTTATAAACTTGACTCTGATCTTTTCTGTGTATTAAAATTAAATTTTTTCAGTATCATTCCCTTTTTGTGTCGCTATTAAGAACTCTCCTCCCACTCTCCCATCCCCAAATAACCAAGAAAAAGATAGGAAAACAATAACAGCAATCTTTTTAATAAATTAAAAACAGTCAAGCAAAATAAATGCACATAGTGCCCATGTCTAAAAATATTTATATCTGTCCATTACCACTATGTCAGGAGGTAGGTAACACACTTAATTATAGATCTTCTGGAGACATAGTTGGCATAGCTTTTATCAGAGTTCTTAAGTTGTTCAGTTATTTTTTTTCTCTATAATGCTTTTGTTCTTCTATAAATTGTTATCCTGGCTATGATCTCCTCACTGCGTAAATTCATACCACCCAGGAGTCTCTGAGATAATTTTTTGTCATCTCTTAGTACCTAATACTCTGTTATATTAATATATCACTATTTCTTCCATCATTCCTAAAATTTCTGAGGCAATCTGAGACACCTTTACAAATTCCAGTTTTTTTTTTTAATATTCTCCCTTCTCCTTTATATTACAACCTTTAGGATCCTGCCATTTGCTTTTCTAAGCTCCTTGGGGTTATTCTTCCATTTAAACATACACCACACTTAAACACACTTATTTTCTTGTTGAGTTTGATGTTTCTATACCAAACGCCTTTTGAGTAAGTGTTTTAAACCTTTCTTTGTCCATTTCAGAGAAGAGTCAGGTTCATCCCCTGCCCACCCCCTACTCTTCCTCCATGTTTTTATATTCTTCTAACATAAACCAATTAAGAGAAATAGCAAGTGCCATTTCTTTTTTCCTCCTTTCTGTGCTAGTATATTAATCCTTCCTTCTCTTCTACTTCTTCAATCAATCAAAAAACATTTATTAAGTGTCTACTATGTGCCAGGTATTGTACTAAGCCCTAAGTATACAAAAAACAGGCAAAAGACAAGCCCTTCTCTTAAGGACTTTCCAATCTAATGGAATAGACCGTATTATACAAAACAATCTATGTATAGGATAAATGAGAAATAATTAGCAAATAGAAGGCACAAAAGAGAAGGAGAATGTATTTACTTGCAAAGGTAAAATTGATAAACCTTGGAAACAACTCAGATATGGGAGGTAAAAAATCATGAGAAGTCCAAGATGACTCCTAAGTTGTGAGCCTGAGGGATTAGGAACATGGTGTTGTTCTCTATGGTAATAGTTAAGTCCAACTAGAAGTCCAGGTAGGAGTAGGGACAGGGTTAGTAGGAAGCTAAGTAGCAGCAGCTAAGTAATGCAGTGGATATAGTGTTGGACCTGGAGTCAGGAGACTCATTTTCCTGAGTTCAAATGTGGCCTTAGACACTTACTTAGCAGTTGTGACCCTGAGCAAGATGATTAACCCTGTTTGCCTCAGTTCCTCATCTGTAAAATGAGCTAGAGAAGGAAATGGTAAACCACTCCAGTGTCTTTGTCAAGAAAATCTGAAATGCATTCACAAAGAGTTAAGCAAGACTGGAAAATGACTTAACAACTGAAATAATGAGTCCCATTTTGGACATATTGAGTTTAAGATGTCTACTCAGAATCCAATTTTATATGTCTGAAAGGCAATTGGAGATGTGAGCTTTGGAGATCAGCAGACAGAATGAGGCAGGATAGGTAGATTTAAGTATAATCATCAGAGAAATGGTAATTGAATCCAAGAGTAGATAAGATCACCACATAAGATAATATAGAGTGAGAGGAGAAGAAATCTCAGTACTGAATCCTGAGGGACATCTACGGTTAGAAAGTGTGATTTGGAAGAGGATCCAGCAAAGGAAACAAAGAAGGAAAATCAGATAGGTAGAAGGAGAGATAGAAAAGAGTGGTGGCCTGAAAACCTAGAGAGAAGAAAGCATCAATGACAGAGTGATCAACAGAGTCAAAGGCTGCACTGAGGCCAAGGACAATGAAGATTGAGAAAAGATCATTTGATAACTAAGAGATCATTATTAACTTTTGAAAGAGCAAATTCAGTAGAATGATAAAATTGAAAACCAGATTGTAAGGGCTTAAGAAGAGAATGAGAAGAAAATTAAGGCACCCATTGTAGATTGTCTTTTCAAGGAGTTTAGCTGCAAATGGCAGAAGAGATTATGAAGATAGCAGGAATAGAAAAATTAAGTGACGGTTTTTGTTCTTATTTTTATTTAATTTGTTTGTTTGTTTTTAGGATAGGAGAGACAAGCACACATTTGTAGGCAGTAGGAAATGAGCCAGTATACAAGGCAAGACTGAAAATAAGTGAAAGAGTAGGAATGACAAATGTGGCAATTTTTTGGATGAAATGGTGTGGAATGGGATCACATGGAAAAGTAGAGGGGTTAGTGTTGGTAAGGAGTGATATGAGATGGGAATTAAGGAAGAGATAATGGCAAAATGTATCTGAGTGATATGTTGAGGAAGAGGACAGAAAAAGGAGTTCATGGCAAATAGTCTCAATGTTCTCTGTAAAATACAATGCAAGTTCTCAGCTGAGATTGGAGGAAGGGGTGTCCTGAGACATATGAGGAAGGATGAAAAGGTTTGGAAGAGTCAAAGCAAGTGAATCATTAAGGGAGGAATAGTAGGATTTCTGTCTTGTGATAGTCCTCTGACATAAGGAAGTCCCCCTTGGGAAGATAGAGATTCATCTATTGACCCTTGCTTTCTAGAATTAGGCTCACAATGTCTTAGTCCCTACCAGAAATCCAAATGTTAAAAAGGAAAGTCATTTTCCAGAAACTAGTTTATGTCTAAGGAAAGGCCCATGGGCCAGCCAGAGATGGTGGGAAAACAAGCTGCTTAACGAGTTCAATGGCCATGAATAATGGCATAGCAAAGCAAGTCAATTCAATATTCAAGTTTTATTGACAAATAATAGGGAAGAGAAGGGGAGGAGGAGGAAAGAAAAAAAGGGAAAGGGGGGACTTAATATATAAGCCATACATATACATATTAACATATAAGAAAACTAATGTTTCTCATTTCTGGTTTTTAATCCATTCTGCTATCTGCTTCCATTTTATAGGTGAGCTCATCCCATTCACATTTAGTTATGATTGCTAACCATGTATTTCCCTCTATTCTATTTTCCCCTGTTTCTCTCTCTCTCTCTCTCTCTCTCTCTCTCTCTCTCTCTCTCTCTCTTTTTCACCCTGTACCTCTTCACAAGTGTTTTGCTTCTGATTACCACCTCCACCAGTCTAGCTTCCCTTCTATCAGTTTCCCTCTTCTGTTATCTCCCTCCCTCTTACTTCTTTATATTGTAAGATAGGATTTCTATACTCAACTAAATGTGTATGTTATTCTCTTTTTTAAGCCAATTCTGATAAAAGTAAGGTTCAAGCAATCCTCACCCCCTCTTCTTCCCCTTTTACTGTAAAAGCTCTTTTGCAACTCTTCATGTGAGACAACTTACCCCATTCTACCTCTCTCTTTCTTCTTCTCCCAGTAAAATCCTTTCTTGTTCTTCAATTTTTTTTTGGATATCATTCCATCCTAGTCAACTTATACCCACACCCTCGATCTATATGTACTCTTTTTAACTGTCCTAACAGTGGCAAAGTTCTTAAGAGTTACACATATCATCTTCCCATGTAAACATGTAATGTTTAACCTTATTGAAGTCCTTATGTTTTCTCTTTCTGGTTTACCTTTTTATGTTTCTCTTGGATTTTGTATTTGAGAATTGAAATTTCTGTTCAGCTCTAGTCTTTTCATTAGGGATGTGTGAAAGTCCTCTGTCATTGAATATCCATTTTTCCCCTTGAAGAATTATACTCAATTTTGCCAAGTAGGTGATTCTTGGTTATTACCTCCATTGCACTTTGGAATATCATATAGCAATCTCTCTGATCCTTTAATGTAGAAGCTGCTAAATCCTGTATAATCTTGATTGTGTCTCCACAATAGTTTAATCATTTGTTTCTGGCTATTTGATCTGAGATTTGGCTCTAATATCTCTGGAAGGTTTTATTTTGGGATTTCTTTCTAGAGGTGATTGATGAATTCATTCCAGTTTTATATTACTCTCTGGTTCTAGGATATCAGGGCAGTTTTCCTTGCTAATTTCTTGAAAGATGATGTCTAGGCTCTTTTTTTGATTGTGGCTTTCAGATGGTCCAATAATTCTTAAATTGTCTGTCCTGGATCACTTTTTTGGTCAGTTGTTTTTCCAATGTTTCAAATTTTCTTCTTTTTTAAAAAATTCTTTTGGTTTTGTTTTATTGTTTCTTGATGTTTTATTGTCTCATTAACTTCCACTTACCCAATTCTAATTTGTAAGGAATTATGTTTTTCAGTGAAATTTATATTTTATTTTCTTTTTGGCCAATTATATTATAAGGAATTTTTTTCTCGTGAATTTTTATGTATCTTTCCCTCTTTTTTTGTGCTTCCTTTACCAAGTTGTTGACTCTTTCCCCCCATAATTCTCCTGCATTACTCTCACTTATTTTCCCAATTTTTTTTCTACCTCTCTTATCTAGTTTTTCAAAATCCTTCTTGAGCTCTTTCAAGACTTCTTTTAGAGACTGGTACCAATTCTCATTTTTCTCTGTGGCTTTGCATGTAGCCATTTTTATATTGTTGTCATCTTCTCAGTTTGTGTTTTGATCTTTCCTCTTTCTATGGTCAAGTTATTTTTTTTTGTTTTGTTTTTGCTCATTTTCCAGTCTATTTCATGTTAAAATTAGGCTCTGTTCCTGGTTTGGAGGGGTCACTGTCCCAGGTTTCTTGCTCTGGGATCACAGGGCATCATTGATGGCTTATGCTGGAGGTGGATCTTGCTTTGGCCTGTCTAAGGTGTTCTCATCTAAGGAGGCTGACAATGAAGTGATATAAGAAATGGGACGCTCCCTGCACTGAGGGCAGTTCTTAGGGAAGATGGAAGATACCCATCCTGACTCTGTGTGGCCTTCCCTCAGGGAGTTGGAAAAATCTTCAGAACAGAAACATTCCCCAACACACACACACACACACACACACACACACACACACACACACACACACACACACACTTTGGGACCTCTGTTTTTCTCTTTTAGCTACCTCAATGCCCTCTGAAGTTATTAAAAGCTAAAAAGATACATTTCTTTTACCTCTATTATACTGTTAGCAATATAACATAAAGCTGTCTCCTATTACTCAAATATATTTACTTTCTAGATTTCTCTGAATTAATATGCTTGTACTTCAGAGTTCCTTTCTAGCTCTGGTCTTTTCATGAGAAATAATTGAAAGTCTACTATTTTACTAAATGTCAATTTTGTTTTTCCTATGGAATTATATTCAGATTTTCAAAGTATTTTTGTTTGTAAGCTTCTCTCTTTTGCCTTTTAAAATGTTGTATTCCAATACCTCTTTTCATTTTTTACAGAAACTGACAAGATTTGTGTGATCTTAACAGTAGCCCCATGATTGTTAGACTGCTTTATTTTGTATGCTTGTGGTATTTTTCTTTGAATGATATACTTATAACATATCTACCATATATAACATGCAATATATAAATATATAGCATTCGGTCAATAGATCTGTATATATGTGCAAATTTGGCCTCTGATATTTTCTGTAACCTTGGGCAAGTCACTTAATCTCTACATACCTCAAGTAATTTCTTCATCAAGCCATACATGAGTTATGATCTTTCTAGATGAAGGAAGTTCTCACACTTGGAACCTGAATTCCCTAAACCTACACAATTATCTCTCCATGGAATATTTGTTTTTTGTTTTTGTTTTATTTTATTTTCTAAAACTTAAATACAAAATATGAAAAGAAAAAGAGACATTATAAACTTAAATATTAAAACTAAATACAAAATAAGAAAAAAATATGTCATGTGCACAGAAGAACATAAGAGAGGATTCAAAATATATAGCAATAAATTTCCTTTTCAAGCAAGCATATATAATAAATACTATGCATTGTAATGAGAGTTATCCATCTTTTCTTTGCTTCCTTGTAAGTTTTCTTTTGTTCTCTGCTGTGCACTTTATACTTTGTTATTTTTTCACTTTCTACCCACCCAAAGGCTATGATTAATTGAGGATATATTTATGTATTGATATTGATATATGCATACAAGAGATTGTGGAACACTGTAAAAGGTTTTTCTCATCTCTTCTTGTGAAATAATTTACCCCATTCTACCTCTTCTTTTCTTCTGCACCCAGTGTACTCCTCTTTCTCATTCATTAATTATTTTTATGTAATTCCCTCAAATTCACCTTATACCAGTTCCCTCTGTCTATGTACATTCCTTCTAACTGAACTGTTTTTTTTCCCTTAATAGTACTAGCTGTCCTGCTAGTGGTACAATTTTTAAGAATTATAAGTATCATCTTCTCATGTAGGGATGCAAATAGTTCAGCTCCATTGAATCCTTTATGTTCTTCTTTTCCCTTCTTACTTCCATTAGGCTTCTCTCAGATCTTGATATTGCAGATCAAACTTTTGCTCATTTCTGGTCTTCTCCCTATAAAAGCTTGAATCCTTCTATTTCTTTAAATGACCATTTTTCCCCCTTGAATTATGCTTAATTTCACAGAGCAGGTGACACTTGGTTGTAGTCCTAGCTCCTTTCCTTCTGGAATATCTTGTTCCATGATCTCCTATCTTTTAATGTTGTAGCTGCTAAATCCTGTGTAATCCTGATTGTGGCTCCCCAGTATTTGAGTTGTTTCTTTCAGGTCACTTGCAAAATTTTTCCTTGACCTAATAGCTTTGTAATTTGGTTATAATGTTCTTTGGAGTTTTTATTTTGGGATCTCTTTCCTCAGGTGATCAGTGGATTCTTTCAATGCCTATTTTGCCCTCTGTTTTCCTTGATAATTTCTAGAAAAATGTTTTTCTACAAAAATCCTTTTGATTATGGCTTTCAGGTAGTCCAATAATTCTGACATTGTCTCTCCTGAATCTATTTTTCAAGTCAGTTGTTTTTCCCATGAGGTATTTTACATTTTCTTCTATTTTTTTCCATTCTTTTTAATTTGTTTGATTGATGCTTATGTCTTATAGAGTCATGAGCTTCTATTTGCCCAATTCTAACTTTTAAGGAGTTGTTTTCCTGTTACCTTTTGTACTTCCTTTTCCATTTGGCCAATTCTACTTTTTAAGCCATTGTTTTCTTTTTCCAAGCTGTTGACTTTTTTTCATAATTCTCTTGCATGATTCTCATTTCTTTTCCCAATTTTTCTTCTATCTTTCTTATATTATTTTTAATCTCCTTTTTGAGCTCTTCCATGAATTCTTTCTGGCCTTGAAACCATTCCCATTTTTCTTTGGGGTTTTGCCCATAGGTGTTTTGACATTGTTGTCCTCTTCTGAATTTGTGTCATGATCCCTCCTGTCAACTTAATAACTTTCTATGGTTAGATTCTTTTGTTGTTGTTGTTTTTGTTTTTTGCTCACCTTTTTTGGTCTTTTTCCTTTCTCTTAAATTTGAGCTCTGTTCCTGGGGTGAAAGGGGCTCTGTCTCAGGTTTCTTGTGCCAGAGACTGCAGGCCTTGGCTGTTTACCTGCTGCTACACTGATGTTGCCCTGTCTAAGGGGGCCTCTCATGTCAGGTGCTACATTGAGGAATGGGTTGGGGGATGAATGGTGCTGCTGGAGGCTGTAAGGGTCTGGCAGCTTGCCTGGTGTTGAGCAGGGGTCCTAGTGCTGGTGTCTTGTGTGTGCTGAGACTGGTGGAGCATTTCTGTATTTCCCTGGGGCTAAACTGAAGAATGTGGAGGTCTGGCCACTGGGGGCTGCCTCTTTGCTAGCGGCTATTGTGAAGCACATGGCAGCTCTTGGAGTTGGGGTCTGCCCATTCCCTTGGCTGTGTTGAGGCATGTGGGTGGGCTAGGTGTTGGTGTTTGCCTACTCCACCACACTGGGACTCAGGAGCTCCCACTGGTTTGTTAAAGTGGACATTGCTGTTGGCTTGCTGGGATGCTTCTTGACCTGGACTGCATTCCCCTTTCCCTAAATGAGACAGACCTTCTCTGCTATCTTTCAAGTTTCTTGGGCTAAAAGATTGTTTCACCTCATATTTTTGCTGGTTCTGTCATTACAGTATTTGTTTGGAGAGGCTATTTTATGGTTGTTTGGAGGTAAATATGGGAGCCTTATGGTAATTTGCTGTTTGCTCTACTATCTTGGCTGCTGGAAACTCATTAATAATTCTTTGAAGCCCACTATTTCAGTGAAGTTCCATTTTCTTCCTATGGGATTATACTCAATTTTTCTGGGTAAGCTATTCTTTTTAATGGGCCTATATCTTTTGCCTTTTGGAATATTATATTCCAACATCTCTGTTTCTTTAAAGTGTAGGCTAAGGAATCCTATGTAATCCTAACTATGGCTCTTCAGTACTTAAATTCTTTGATTCTTGATTCTTACAGTATTTATAATTTAATGCAGAAATTCTGAATATTGTCTATGACATTTCTCAGTGTTTTCATTTTAATTTGGGGCTTTCTTTCAAAAGGTGATCAGCTGATTTTACTTTTCTCTCTAGTTATAAGACATCTGGGCAGTGTTTTTTTTTTAATATCTCAATGATATTATTTCTAGGCTTAAGTTTTAGTTATGGTTTTCAGATAGTCAAATTTTTTTAATGTTTTTTTTCTTCTCAAACTATTTTCTGGATCCATTGGTTTTGCTTTGAGATACCTTACATTTTCTTTTATTTTTAATTCTTTTTGACTTTATTTCAATATTTCTTGCTGTTTCATGGACTTAATGACTTCTATTTAGTTCATTCTAATTTTCAAGGAATCTATTGCTTGGGTAAGGATTTTTAGAACTTATGCTGAATTCTGTCAATTCTCTTTCCAAATCTTTTCTTCAGAAGTCTTATTTTGTTCTCAATTCTTCCTCCAGATCTCTCATTTCATTTATAAAATGTTTTTAAACTTTATTTAAAGACTTCATTTCTCTGCAAAATTTTAGTTGAACTTTGGTTAAAGCCATGTTTTCCTTTGAGGCATTGCTTATAGATGTTTCAGAGTTATTTATATTTTATCTAGATTTGTGTTTTAGGCCTTTCTGTCTCTATAATAATTTCTTATCATAGAAATTTAGTTTCATTTTCTTATTTTTTCAGACTTACTTTTTGAATAGGGTCTTTTGGTTAGGGTCAGATTCTGTGTACTTCTGAAGGAATTTCTAGACTATGCTTCATTCTGTTTTGTATTCCCTTGGGTCTTGCTGCTGTTTATTTTTTCTTGGTATTGAGTAAAAGCCCTCAGAAACCCTGTAGGCTGGGGACCTGGAAGTTCTCATTGCACCCAAAATCATCTAATTCTAGATGAAGTCTAATTCCTGACTTCCTGATTTGAGCTTTTCAAGTTCCTGATCTATATTTGCATCTGAGAAACAAAATTGTGAATTTACCCAACTCTCTTCTCTTTTCTCCTCTCCTCTCCTCTCATCTTCTCTCTTTTCCTCTCCTCTCTCCTTACCTGAGAATATTCTGCCCAGGGGAAGGTAAATTTTGATGACTTAAAGCTGCCTACTTAGCTTGGGGTTTACTGGCTAGATTGCTCTCAGAAAGACCTAACCTTAAACCCAATTCACTCTGAAGCTCATAGATTGAATAACAAAAGGTCCCTGCCTAAGCACCACTTAATGGTTATCTTTTGGGCTTTCCTGGCTCAGAGTGAATGTAAATAGTAACTATTTCTCTTTTTGCCAGTTACTCTAGGGGTCTTCCCCTCAAAGTTTGACTTTTTTTTATTAAAAGGGCTACCCCTTGACTCACTTCTTAAAGAGGTCTATTCACTGAATGGGTGTTGCCTCACTCAAAATGAGAACCTGAAAAGACCTTAGCTTAAAAGCCAGGGTTTCCCATTGCATCTTGAGCTATCTCCAGTCATCTTGATAAATATCTGGCACTGGACCCATATGGCTCTGGAGGAGAAAGTGAGGCTGGTGACCTTGCACAGCTCTCCTTCACTCAAAACAAAATCAATTGCAAGTCATGTCATCATCTCCCTGATGTCATGGTCCTCTTCAAGAATGAAGGACAAACACAACAACAACCTGGAGTCTCAGTAGTGTGTTGCTGTTACTAACAAGGATCAGATAGCTTAAAAGCTCTTTAGACTGGGTTACCCATTGGTCAGGGGTATGCTGGAGCCAACTAAAAATGGCTTATAAGAACAGATTATTAAATTTTCAGGGTGAGCATTTTTACTTTCAAAATTGGCAAATGATGTGAATAAAGATTTGATTCAATGTTTTTGTTGATCATATAGAAATAATAAAGCAATGGAGAAAGCCAATGAGGCAGACTAAATTTAAAACTGTGTCATTTAAATATTTTTTCAGAGTGTTAAACATTTACCAGCACACCTCTGACCTGAGGTTAGAACCCACACAGCTGCTTCTTACTTCTGTACCAGTTCATTGCTTAAAACACAATCTCAGGACCATGACAACTCCCTGCCATAGACACCCACCCTAAGGGGAAGGTATTTCCTCCATCTCCACTGGAACTTTGACCCAGCTATGGTATATACATGACAAAAGAACTTCCAATGTGACATTTGCTCCTTTTCCAAGCATAGTGTAAGGGCTCTCTATCTTAGATCAAGAATTACTTACTGACCTAATACATGGCCTCAGGCCCTAGTTCAGTAGCTAAAAACTTCACTTTCTAGGTTCAACCCAATGTCTGTACACCTCTATCTCTCTATGCTCAGCTATACAATAAAAAAAACCTCTCAGTGATTGTTTCTTGTATATTCCAATCACGTCTTAGTCTCTGGTCCTTTTCGTAGGTTTCTGTGGCATAATTGCAAAACTTGTTTTATTGCTTCTTCATGTTCCACCATCTTGGCTGGTCCTGCCCATAGTCCACAGCTTTTCAACAGAGTTTCAATAAACCACTGAACCTTTTTTAATCTCCATTTCTTTGATAAATTTCTTAACTAGTTATCATTTCATGTGGCATATTGCAAGGATGTGCTATAATATTCCATATTCATTTGAGAAATTATATAATTATGGAATTATTCTCAATAAATCAAAATACTTATCAGAGTTCACCATTCCCTCTCTATTATCAAGATGTCCCAGACTGAATAGATTATGTAGTGGAATCTCAATAAATATTCTTTATTTTTTCATCAACTTAAAATTCCTGAAAATATTTTTGTTGTGGATAATTTATAATCTGATTAATATGGCCACATCTTTCAAGATCATCAGGACTTCTGACAATAGTTTTGCTGTAGCCATGGATGAAAAAGTGATTTTCATCAGTAAAACATTTATTTTCTCAAATTTCAGCATTCTACTATTTGCATTGTCTTGCCTGGGAAAAGAATTTTTTTCCTCTTAGCAACAACCAACAGCCTTAAAAAAAAATGTGGTATTTGCAATGCTCTTCCAACTTTAAGCAACCTGATTGTTGTTGTTTAATTATTTTCAGTCATGTTCAACTCTTTGTGATCACATTTGGGATTTTCTTGGCAAAGATACTAGAGTGGTTTGCCATTTTCTTCTCTAGCTCATTTTACAGATGAGGAAACTAAGGGAAACAGGGTTAAGACTTGCCCAGGGTCACATAGCTAGTGAGTGTCTGAGGCCAGATTTGAACTTAGGAAGATGAGTCTTCCTGACTTCAGTCCTGGCACACTATCCACTGTGTCACCCAGCTATAATATTGGAGAAAAATTAATAACAATCTCTTCAACTGCTAGGTGTCACTGAAGGTCTTTTCCTTTTTTCTGGGAATTAATTAGACTGTTTTACAGTAATAGTTTGCAGTTCTTGGCATTGTTTTTATTTTTAACTGTGCTTTCCTTAGAGCTTTGGTTCAACTAATCCTTTTTCATAATGGATTTGAATAATTCTTGAAATGCCAGACTTCCCCAAACAAATAGCCACTGAGGGGGTTAACTAGATGAACTCTAGTTGCTCAGTCATTTCAGACTCTTTGTGATTTCATTTGGAGTTTTCTTGGCAAAAATCCTAAAGTGATTTGCTATTTTCTTCTCCAGCTCATTTCACAGATGGGGAAATTTTGACAAACAGGGCTAAGTGACTTTCCCAGGGTCACACATCCAGTGTCTGAGGTTGGATTTGAATTCAGGAATATGAGTCTTCCTCACTCCAGACCTGGTCCTCTATCCATTGTGTTACCTAGCTGCCAGAACTAACTGCCACTAGACTTCAGTGACTCTGGAAGAGAGAGTGAGGCTGATGACTTTGTCCAACTCTGCCTTACTCAAATCCAATTCCAAATCCAATGAGTCCAGACATCATCAAGTAATATCATTGACCCTCTTCAAAATGAAGGACAAAGAACAGCCATTGTAATATCTCTAATAGTTACTGAAGTGTACTCTTTAAAAATCTATAATTTTGCATATATCCTTGAAGTAACAATTAAAATCATAACAAAAGAAAGGAATGAATTGCATGTTTGTGGCATGGAACATAGCACTGAATGATATGCAACTAACTGAAAGTTGACAAATAGGCTGAGATGATTTCATCCTTTCAAGATCAACCGTTCTGAGTCAGCCTTGTGTCAGAAGCACACATGCCTGAAAATCACTTTCACAAAATGAAATCATGTAAATATTATTGCTAATCCCAAGTAATTTGCATACCATGGGGGGAAAGGGAGGCTACATAAATGTAAACTATTATTTTTATTCACCAAAAACATCTATGGGAAGGAAAATAGCCTTTATGGTATCTAGGCTTTTGCCAGACACTTAAGTATTGTTCTAGAAATTAACAATTTTGGCTACTTCTTAAGAATATGGTTGGCAATAAATTAGACAGTATATTAAACAGTCACAAATCAATTGCTATTGATGTGCCAGATTTGTCTGAAAAGTTAAGCATAAGGTTCACTTTCTCTTTATCTGTGTGTTGAAGCCTAATTCTTAACTAGTGATGTGTAGCTGGAATTAGTTAAAAACCTGATGAGCTCACATTTCACATTCACCCTGTTTCTCCAGATGGAAAAATCTGTTGCACACTTGCTTGCCTTCATACTAATGCAATGTTGCATTGGTAAATGTTGGCTAATCAAGTACTAGGTGCAATGAGGAATATAAACAGCTATTTCAAAAATTGCCAGAGAGGCAAAGCATAGAAAAACAGAGGTGACACTATAAAGTTATTGGAGCTAACTAATCAGAACTGCCTCTGTTATCCAGATTCTGCATTTCCTCTGCTAAGGGACAGCAAATATGAAAAGCCTTAAATCAAGTTGAAAATGAAACAGCTATCCACTACAATACTGCAAACAAGAATTTCTGTTCCACTCTTGAATAGTGGCCCATTAGGCCATTTCAGAAGACTTCAAATTCCTGAGTCTTTGCCACTATTTGATAACCTCTTTGATAGGGCAACATGTATTTCAATTGGATCTAAAAAGACAAGTCCTGCTTCTCAAATCAGATTTTATCCCCTGGTAAAAGAGTCTTTAGGAGTTAATAATGACACCCTCCAAAGGCCAAAACATGCTGGGACAGTGTTTCTAAAGCAGGAGATGAATGGCACTGATGGTCCCTAGTGCCCTGGACTTGGCAAGTAACATAGTTGAGAAATGTGAGAATGGTTGAAAATGGGTCTGGCAGCTGAATGAGATGCCTTTTCTTTGATACACTTTCAGAATTGGGTTTCTGTGAAAAATCTATGAGCCTTAGTTGAAAAAAAAACAACAAAAACACAAAACATTTCTGATTATTAGTCCTAGGTGTACAACTTCTATGTGCATTTTTGATTATAGAATCAGTCTTAAGACATTTTTAAATTAGAGTTTCTTCATCATGAGTTTAGCATAAAAGGAATTTATAACTAGGTCACTAATGGAATGTATTTGCATGACTCATTTCTCCTTTTATAGGGTAAGCATGGCTAGACACAAAAGTGTTATCTACAGTGTTTCTAAAATTACCTCTAAGATCCTTCAATATAGAGAGGCCAGCTTTAAATCACTTTAAAGAAAGAAATGTAAGAAACATTTTTTTTCTTCTTAATAAAAGCCTTTTTAATGATCTGAAAGTAGAGGGGCCACAGAAGAAAATACAAGAAATGGTGGTAATAACAGATAAAAAAACTTGGAAAGTACCCACTCTGAATAGTAACTTTTACTTCGAGGAGATGATGCCTTAAAGCCTGAGGAAATATGAAAAAAAAATCATCATACAGAGTCACTCCCACCTTAATAAAGACTTTCACTGAGGGTTTTGCTTCAACATTAGGCAAGAAACCATTGCAGCTGAAATTCTTCCCATTTTTTCCCTTTGCTCTTCATAAGAGATAGAATGAAGTCCATAATAGAAACCTTCTGGAGCAAGGGTTCTTAATCTTTTGTGTGTATCATGGACCCATGAAGCCTTTGGAAGTCTGGGAAGGCCAATGGAACACTTCCCAGAATAAGGTTTTTTGCCTACATATATAATTTTTTAAAATGCTCAATTTCAGTTAAAGGGTAGTGAAAATAAAGATTTTTTTTCCCCTCATTCAAGTTCACGAACACCATAAAATCTATCTGAGAACTTTCTGCTGTTCTACCAATCCTAGGTTTAAAACACTTGTCTTAGAGGCAGCTACTATATTTAGTCATCAATATAAGAATGTCAATCTATAACATTTATTAAGATATTACTATGTGCCAGATACTATACTAAAGAAAAAAGCAAAATTATCACCCTTTCAAGTGCTCACATTCTAAAGAAGGAGACAACATGTACAATTATTAATACAGATAAAATATAAGCAAAAAATAACACAAAATAATATAGGGAGGGAGTGCATTTAGAAGTGATTTCTTGAACAGGGAACTCCTTGTGTGAGACATTCATATACCAATACAAATCCTATACCACATATGATTTTGTAGATAAGTCCTAAGGCATTTTCTGAAGCACATAGATATTGAATAACTTGTCCAGAACCATGAAGCTAGTAAATGTCAGAGACAGGGTTTGAACCCACATCTTCTTTACTTCAAGTATATTACATATATGTATTCATTTAATAATATTTAAAAGTTTAAGATTTTGCATTTGTCACAATGAAATTAAATTTTACCTTTGAGCTAAAAGAGCCTTGGTTCTAGTGAGTTGATGTTTCCTTAAAGTTCTAGGGTTTATAAGTAGTAGCAAGACCATTGTTCACTCACTCATTAGCCATATAGTCTTTGTTCATATGTGTGCATGTGTGTATGTGTATACACATATGTGTGTGTGTTTTGAGAATATTAGCAAAGAGTGGACCTCATCATCATCAACAAGCATTTATTAAGTGCTTACTTACTCTGTGCCAGACACTTTTTAAGCATAGGAGATGGCAACACAAGCAAAAAGAAAGACAGTCTACGACCTCAAGGAACTCACATTCTAATGGGAGTAGACAGTTGGAGGGGGGCATCATAAACTAAAGTGAATCAAGAAAATCTGTTCTGATGTCTTCCTCAAAATGGAAGTTCTCAGAACAACTTATCAGTGGGAAAGGGGTCTATACAGGGAAAGGGGTCTATTACAGGGAAGAGGTCTATACTAAGGGATACAAAGAGAAAAAATAACAGTCCGTACCTTCAAGGAGTTCAAATTCTAATGGGTAGAAAACATATAAGTAACTATTACATACATGATATATTGCTTTTGTTGTTCAGTTGTTTCAGTCATGTCTAACTCTTTGTGACCCCATTTGGGGTTTTCTTAGCAAAGATGCTACAGTAGTTTGACATTTCCTTCTCCAGTTCATTTTAACAGATAAGGAAACTGAGACAAACAGGGTTAAGTGACTTGTCCAAGGTCACACAGCTAGTAAGTGTCCAAGGCTGGACTTAAATTGAGGTCTTCCTGACTCCAGGCCTAGCATTCTATCTACTACACCACCTACTAGCCCCACATACATGATACATACAGTGTGAATGTTAAGTACTCTCAGAGAGAAGTCACTAGCAATGAGAAGCATGGGGAAAGACCTTTTATAGAAGGAAGATTTGAGTTGAGTTTTGAAAGAAGCCAAAGAAGTCAGAGGGCTAAGTGTGATGATAGGGTAGGTTCCAGGCACGCAGCCAATGAAAAGGTACAGAGTTGGAGTAATATTTTGTGTGCCAGATATAGAAAGAAGGACAAAGCCACTGGCCTGCAGAGTATGTATAAGGGAGTAGAGTATAAGAAGGTAAGAAGAGTCCAGATTGCAAAGAGATATAAATAGCAAACAGAAGGTTTTATGTTTGATCCTATGGGTAATAGATTCCTTTAAGATAGTTTAATCCAAGGGCAAACTTGGTATACATCTCACTCATGAATTGTTTTACAAATATGATAAACAATTGTGTTTCTCTAAGATCTTCATTCATTTGCATAAATTCAAAAGACCGAGTCATTACTTTTCAAGGACCCTAGGGTTTCATGACTATGATTCTGTGTGGCTGGAGGCCAGGCACCAGAAATATAGAAACACAAAGAAAAGATGGCAGGAAGGAAGATGAGGATCACTTAGATGGCAGGAAGGAAGATGAGGATCACTTTATCACACAGTGAATGATGTGTGACTTAAAATCTTTGTTTTCTGTAGGAAAAGGTACAGAAAATTTCTGCCAAAGAACATTGGTTTTCCCAGTTTCTCAAGCAGGAGTTCTTAACCTGTCACCCATGGAACCTTTTATTTTTAAATTTAGATACCTGCTTTTCAGTATAATTGGTTTCCTTTGTCATCCTTCATATCATATTTTATGCAATTAAAAACATTGTTTTGAAAAAAAGTTCTATAAGTTTCATTAAACTGTCCTGGGAGTCCATAATACAAAAAGTTTAAGAAACTCTGGGGGAAAACAACAACAACAACAACAACAACAAAACAAACAAAAAAACCCCTCAACTTGGCAGCACCCCTTACTGACTTAGAATATTATGAATTTTATCTGAAAGATACCTTAGAGGCCATGTCCCACTTTACAGATAAGAAAACTACAGCCCAGGAGTTAAGATACCTGCCTAGGGTCACATAGCTAGTAAGTGTCTAAGGCAGGATACAAAATTATGTCTTCCTGATTTCCATTCCAGGCCTTATCTACTTACTACACCACATTGTTCTCTAAGGAGATGAAATCTATGAGTCATGGAGCTGAAGAATCAATAGTTTTTAACTCTGCAGCCATGCAGAAGTTGAGAGCCCCTCCTCCAGCCTCTATTCCCAAGGGTCATCCAGCTAGGCTTAGGAGGAATGGGAATGTGGTAAGAGATAAAGTGATGGAGAAACCCCCTCCATTATGTATCTAGACAAATGACTGTAGTTTAATAGCAAGGGCTGTGCCAATCAGCAAAATTCACTTAATAAAAAAAAAAGCCCATCTTCTTTATCATTCACAATGCTCACCTAAAGAAGGCAGAACAGGTTCAGAAACAAGGGAACTTAGCCAAGGGAACCAATTGAGTGGCAAAGATGACTTAAGAATCTGAGTTCTTGTTCCTTAGTCTCAATGCAGAGTTCCAATTGTTTTACAGACTTTATTTTTTTCAGATCTCCTACATTAAATGGTTTTATAGGGGTTATTGACTAACTGGAGTGGCTTAAATTATTAGATAACTTTCTAAAGGATCTCTACAAATCTCTACAAACCAAAACATGATTATAGCAACTTTATTATGATGGTCATAGTAGAAATATTAGACATCTGTATGATAGCTGCTTTTACAGAATTCTTTTTAGCCAAAATTCATTTTTGGAAAAGAATCATAGTACAAAAAGAAAAGAGGTATGTAGGTCGGTGTTTCAGTGGACAGAATGTTGGACCTGGAGTTAGGAAGACCTGAGTTCAAATCTGGCCTCAGATAGTTATTAGCTGTGTGACCTTGAACAAGTCCCTTAACTGCTGTTTGCCTCAGTTTCCTCATCTGTAAAATGAGCTGAAGAAGGAAATGTCAAATTACTCCAGCATCCAAGAAAACTCAATGGATAGTATGGTCCAAGGGATCATGAAGAGAGAAAAATGACTAAACAACAACAATGGAAAAAAAATACACCCCTGTCCATCTAGGAAAAGGTGACAACTAAAAATAGATTTCTCACCCTAAACAATAGTGTGGTGTAGTAGAATGAGCACTGGTTTGGGAATAAAGGCATCTCAGTTTGAATCCCAAATCTCTAACTTAATCCCTCTGTGACCTGAGAAAATTCACCTCTCCTCTCTGCCCTGAGTTCCCTGTTCTGTGAAATGAGGAGGTTGATTAGATGAGCCCAAAGGTCACTGGAGTAGATGGGAGAAGTTGAATGCTATTGTATGTGATAATCTCTTCCATTTATATTCAATTTTTAAAAAAAAAATATAAAATACCATTTGAAAGGAGCTCTTAAAGAATTTATTGTTCATTCAAAATACAGCATAGCTTTTTTTGTTTTTTTTTAAGAGCTGAAGTATACATAAAGTATAGAGCTTTTTTTTTTAATCAACCTTTCTTTTTGTAGGGTTCAGAGTCAATCTGCTGTCCTGTGGGGACATGGATGTGAAGCAGGCTGACCTACATTCCCAATTAGATAAGAGAAGCACAAAAAATTAAAGAAAGTAAAATGAATGCAATTAAATTTCAAAATTATCTTAACCTTCAGGAGCTGAAAAGTCATAAAAAATTTAGAATAATTTCCTTCCAATAGTGTCTTTACAGCTACTATCTAAAGAAAAATAATTTTAGCCCATGACAATAAGATGAAGTACTGATTCTGATCATTCTAATATGTTTATGCAGATTTCTTTTTGCGGGTTCATAGGCAGCATGACATAGGGAATAGAAAGTTAGTCTTAGATCCAGGAAGACCTACCTGGGGGAAAGTCCTGGCTCTGATATGTACTGTCTGTTTGATCCTAAACAAGTCATTGGATCTCTCAGTTCTCTAAGACTCAAAGTTTCAGAAAAGCCACACTGATCAAAAGAATTTCCCACTGGGAACCCCTACTCCCCCTCCCATGCCAATGAAATCATAGATTTAATCCCTAGATCTATCCTAGTCATAAATTTTATATGGCCCCTATGTAATTTTGGTGCATCTCCTTTTCAGATTGATCATGAAAAATGAGATCTACAGAAGCAAAATGACTTGTTCAATTCTATATATGGAGTTAATGATGAAATTAGGACTAAAACAAGTACCCTGACTCCCAGGCTAGGGCTCTTTCTGTTCTATCCCCCTCTCTGACACAGACTGACTGTGTAACGTTGGGAAAGCCATTTAACTTCTCAGCATTCTAGGCCAGATGTGTCAGACACTTGGCCTGTGGCTGCGTGCAGCCCACAACATTCTCAAGTATGGGCAGAACCAGATGAAAATTTAATAGGGAAATATTTAACAAAAGAAATAGGACTTTTATGTAAATATGTGAATCTAAGCAAGTCATTTCCATTTTAGAAAGTCAATTCAACAAATAGTAGAAGTAGGATGCTGAGGACTGTGCTTTGGGTAGATCAATTTGATAGCTGAGTGTAGGACGAAATGGTTTGAGGAGAGATTAGAGGTAGGTAAACTAACAAGTGGACTATCATAACAATCCAGGTATGAGTTGATAAGAGTCTGTTCCTCGTTCTTCATCTGTAAAATAAATGGTTTAGACTAGATAGCCACTAAAGTCTCATCTAGCTCTAAATCTGATTCAATGAACTCACCAACTCATAAACTGCTCCCCCATAACAGTAACTTGACACTCTGTCCCTTCACCATATTCTGGCCAAATGCCAGCCTCCAAGATGATCAGTGCCAACCCTGATTTCCCTTCCTAATGGCCTTAAGTAGGCCTAGGGATGTCCTGCCTCAAAAGAAAACTTTTTAAAACTTTTTCTTTTACTTGCTGAGATCAGCTACAAGCTAAGACTGCAGTAAAAGTCCCAAAGAGGCTTTTATTGAGGCAGCTGCAAAACAAACAAAGAATTTGGGATGGATAAACTGTGGAATTCAACACAGAGGTAAAGGCGTAATTCTAATCCCAAAGTATAAATCTTCTAAAAGCCTGCTGATGAATGTTCTATGGTGCAGTCTTGCCTACTAGATTTTCGGAAGTGATAAATAAAGGCTAACAGAATAGTAAGCTGCAGAGCAGACATTCCATAGACACAATGGGAATATCTTTTGTTGATGCCACTCTACTTAGCCCCTTGAAATTAATTTTGTATCATTTTGTCACACTTTAAGAAAAAACATTATAGACCAAAGCCAAGAGCCTACTGAAAGAAGTAGCTTTTAAGAACCAACTGAATGGGGGACCAGGCCATGAATAAGAAACAATGCCTTTTAAGTGATAAGGAAAAATAATGGGCTTCAATGAAAAATTATGAAGAGAAGTTAGTATTAGACAATAGAAAAGGCATTGAGCTTAGAAGATCCACAAATTATTCAGGGGAGAATTATAACTAATTATATAATTATCCACTAATTATTCAGTGAGAAATAAGAAAAGTGTTATGGTCCTATTGAATAGGACCATACTACTTTTAATTATTGTATTGTGGAATTAGAAGGTAAAAATGCACATTTAGTTTCCAAAGTCTTTCGGGAGAACTAATGAAAAATTCTATTCCAGCATTAAAATTATGGAATTACAACTTCTCATCTATCCATGATTTACTGCTAACTTCCCAAGTGACTTTGGCCATATTACTTATCCTCCCTAGACCTCAGTTTACCTATACACAAATTTAGAGAGTTAAAAAATAAATATCTCTAAGCTTCTTCTCAATCCAAAAAAATGCTATGGTCTACGATCTGTATCATCCCAAGGAATTTGGCCAGTTTTATGCTGAATTATAAAGTACAGGAAATTTGTGACCTGTATCCTTTTCCTCTTATTCCTCCAACTCAGTTCCCAGATTTCCATCATTCGGATCTCCTTGGCTATCTAATAGAACAACAAAATTTATAGTCAGGAAGGACCTTAGAGATAATCTAATCTAAACCCCTCATTTATTTTACAGATGAGAAACAGATCCAAAGAGGGCAAATGACTTCATTAAGGTCTCATGCATAACAAATAGCAGAGTTCCTTTTGAACTCTGGATCCCTCTGGCTCTAATTCCAGTATTTTTGCCATTATTTGTGTGGTCTTCTTTCTCAGTGGCTCTGTAGTAGTTACCCCACAGCACTTGCTCTTTCTATCAAGGGTACTATGCTCCATGGAGTGCTTGAACCCTCCCCTTCCCACAATATAGCTAGATGAATAGAATCTTACAACTGGGAAGGACATTCAGTAGAATATGGTATTTGGTGGTATAAGGAAAAATTTGGTGCTTTTCATGTCAGGATGTCAAGGGTTCGAATTCCTTCCAGGACAATTGTTGTTGTTAGTCCTTTGTTTTCAAGGAAGACCAATGACATCAAAGGCAATATCTTGAATTTTGAGTAAATTAGATTTAAGTGAGGTAGAGTTGCACAAAGTCATCAGCCTCACTCTCTCTTCCTGAGTCATCAAAGCCCAGTGGCAGGACAAAAGTCAAGATGGCAAGCACTGGCCTGGGATGCAGTGAATGACCATGGAATCTTCACTGTCTGACCAAGTTCAAAGCACTCCGTGGTACCTGATTCAGCCTCTTTCATGGACATTAGAACAAATTGTTCTCATCCTTTCATTTCACTGGAGGAAGTCTTCACATGCTTGAGTAGACATCCCCCTACACAGACAGTTTTGAGGCCCACTGATTACCCTCAGACAAGTTACTCAACCTCATAGCCTCATTTTCTTCATCTGTAAAGTAGGAATAATGATAGCACCCATTTCGTATGGTTTTTGTGAAGATCAAAGGAGATAATATATGAAAAGTGTTTTGCAAACCTTAAAATACCATATAAATGCTAGCTATTATAATCTGGAATGGATGGTAAGCTCTTTGAGAGTACCTTGCCCATCGTACAGGCTTTGAAAATAAAGTTGTTAAACTGAATTGATTCTAATTAAAATTCCTTATTTGATAGGTGAGGCAATAGAAGGCCAAAGAGAAGTGATTTCTCCAAGGACAAACATAGTAAAGTAAACAAAAACAAAAACAAACCACTGAACTTGGATTCAGAAAAACTGAAAATTCAAGTCTCATGTCTGTAATTGTGTCAAAGAGATACCTAGCAGAGCCAGGATGAGACATCAAACTTCTTGATATTCTGCCAAGTGCCTTCACAACTATATCCCACTGATTGATCTGTACTGTGCCCTGTTTCCTGAGAACGCCACTCCCTGCTGGGTAAGAGCTGTTAATCAACCAAACTTTCCAGTGGTAAATTGTTACAGAAGACGTTAGTGCCCTTAGACAGCTTCTGCCAGGGAATATTTTAACAGAGACAATATGGATACTTGGGATTTGATGGTGGGAATTTCAGGAACTATGGTGGTTTCATGGAGAAGATATGGGGGTGTTAGAACATGAGGCCTACGGTGCCTTTCAAATTTTTATGCTTTCCTATACTTGACCCTGTACTTTGCCTGGGTTGTACACATGCCAAATTGTGGGACATTCTATCTTGTTTAATTATATCTAGATATAAGTCTGTCCCAACTCTAATATTTATACCTCTGTGATCCTGGTGAGTTGGTAGATGAGATGACTTCTGAGTTCCCTTTGAATTCTGAATATGACCCTATGATTCCATTAGCACTACATGTTAATGAAGTATTGCTTTTAAACAGCAGAAATCACAATTGCCTCATCTGTAAAATTAGAAGATTTCTCAGAAAATCCAAGAGAATACATTTTAATGGTACTTCTGTCATAAATTTATTGTGAACTTACTTTTATATCTAAGGGGAAAGTGCACTAAGAAGGGCTTTTTCCTAGGAAAATTCCACAGTACTGTATTTTCTTAAGAAAGAGCCCTGACTTGGCTTAAATATAAGAGAAAGTCCCCACAAGATCTATGATGTGACTCACTGTTTAAAAAAAGAAAAAGATCTGAAAAGGAAAATATTCCCTTGAAAATAAAAATGCCAGTGCCATGTGCCCCTCTAGGTTGAAGAAGACCAATTACACTCAATAAGGAATGGTCCTTGCTTCTGTCCAGGGAGCATTCTATTTTTATCTGCTCTATGCTTTGCAGTTCCAGGGAGGTTTGGCATGTACTATGGTGATTCATGGTCTTCTTCATCCATTCAGTAGTCACTCACTCCATATCCAACAATGAGATTTAAACAAGTTAATGTCTTTTAGGGTCCTAGATGAATAAAGCTCCATGTCAGATTTAATAGTTTCTGTTTATTTTAATGTTAGGCTAGGGATAAGTCATCAGAAAGCCCAGTCTAGTTGTTTCATTTAAAGTTCATTACAACATTTATGCCTCATTACACAGCATTCCCAATTAAATGGTTACAGATGAGATTAGGGCAAAGCACAGACAGAAATGAAACTCATAGTTATTATGTACTTGCTAGAAAGCCAAACATATATTATAGGCATCATTGAAAAAAAGTCCAGTGCCAAGTCTGATGATTTGCTGCTGAGTATATGCACATACAACTATGACCATGGAATTAAATATCGATGGAGGTTGGGGGACAGTGTCAATGCTTTCCAAAAAATCAGAAACACTTTACTCAGGCCCTGACAGGAGCACATGCACGATAAAGCAAAAGACTAAGAAAACAATGTTCAGTTACACCAAGCTGCTGTGGAAAGAACTGAACTGAACCTGAGTTCAAATCCTGGTTCCACTGCTTGTTAGAGGTGAGATCTTTAGCAAATCACTTAATCTTTCATTCTCCTCATATATGAAAAGAAGTGTTTAGAGTAGATGATTGATAAAGTTCCTTCCAGCTCTAAATCAGTTATTCTATCAGAAGCTTCGTCAAGTACATCAACCAATCAGTATCAATCTAAAGGCATTTTTAAGCATCTCCTGTGTTACAGTCACTGTGCTAGGCACAACAGATACAAATACAAAAATGAAACAGTTCTTTCTCTCAAGGATCTAACATTTTAACAGGGGAGGCAAAATATATATATAATATATATATATATATATATACATGACACATACAGTGTAGACACTATATGTGTGTATATAATTTTCAAGTTTGTAAATAATTTTTCATGTGTTATCTTATTTGATCTTTACAATAATGCTATGAGTTAGATGCTGTTATCATCTCTATTTTATAGATGAGGAAACTGAGGCTAAGGTTCACTCAGCTAGTAAGTGGCTGAGATATTATTTGAACCCAAGTTCCTTCTAACTTTAATTCCAGCATACTAGCTGCTATACAACCTAGTTTTCTCAAAGAGCAAGGATATACAAGGGAACTTTTGATGGGAAGATGTCCACAGCTGAAGGTAAGAAGTAGAGCAATGCAAGAAAGACCTCCTGCTTCTTAAAGTTAGTCCTAGAGCTGAATCTTTTGTTTGTTTGCTTGCTTGTTTGTTTTGAGAAAATCAGGGTTAAATTACTTGCCTCAGGTCATGTAGCTAATAAGTGTCTGAGGCCAGATTTGAAATAAGGCCCTCAGGGGCAGCTGGGTGGTGCAATGGATAGAGCACCTGCCCTGGAGTCAGGAGGACCTGAGTTCAAATTTGATCTCAGACCAGACACCACTTGCCACTTACTAGCTGTGTGACCCTGGGCAAGTCATTTAACCCCAATTGCCTCAAAAAAATAAAAATAAAAATAAATGAATTAAGGTCCTCCTGATTCCAGGGCCAATGCTATATCTTCTAAGAATCTTGAAGGAAACTCGGGACTTCAAGAGACAGATCAGAGGAAAGAGGGCATTCTGAGGATGAGGAACCTCCATTGCAAAGGCATGAAAACAAGAGGTAGAACTGTGTGCTTGAGAAACATGTAGGTTAATATGGATGGACCACAGAGTATATGGGGAAGGAGGGAGTTGTGGAGTAATCTGTGAGAAGAGTGGGAAGGGGCCAGGGCATGTCAAGCAATAAAGGACAGACAGAGGAGTTTCTATGTGATCTTACAGGTACTGAGGAGTAACTGGAGTTTGTTGAGTAGAGGACATGACATAGTTGGATATGCATTTTAAGCAAATCACTTTGGTATCTAAATGGAGGAAGCATTAGTGTGGAAAGACTTGAGGTAACGAGACCAATGAAGATGTTATTGAAATAGTCCATCTGGGGAGTAATGAGATGGTGGTTTCTGTATGAGCAAAGAGAAGGGGACGTTTGAGAGAGAACAGTTTTGAGTTCTTGGAATCTCATAGAATCTGCCTAATACAAAGAGTTTCTATTTTCTTTTTATTATCTTCTCTGATTTTAGAATATTCCAATAATTGTGGTTTTCACCTCCTTTTCCTTCATATGTTTAGATATTTTTCCACTTAATGAATATTTATCACGCACCTATATTTTCAAGGCATTGTGCTAGATACCATAAATAGTGCTAAAATTAATAATATATCATTCCTGTTATAAGTCATGCCTGACATAAGCCTGTCTCATGTTTAGGTTCAGGATTGGGACAAAATGAGTCACTCACAGATTACTTAACAATAAAATAATGAAAGTTTACTCAGCCTGATCATGGAAAAAATATCTATTAAAGATAGAGAATTGATTGAGTTGAGTCCTAAAGATAGAGAATTGATTGAGTTGAGTCCTGCTTCCCTTCCTGTGGGCTGACAATGATGGTACATTGGACAAAAGCACTGTTTTTATTTTTGTTTTTTATTTAGGACACCAAAAAGCTGCATCAATGGTTTCAGCCTTAACCCACTGGGACAATTAAATCTCAGGGATCATTTCCATAGCTTCTAGGGAATAATTAGCCTATCTTGAATGGTGTAGCACCTTCAGAAAAGCTAACCCAATCTATGAGACAGGGTCCTACAATGTATAGCTCTTGCCATAACCCACCCCTTGGTGGAAAAAGCACAAATATTTTCTAAAGAACCTTTTCACCACTTAAATGGCTTTAGGAAGATTACTGAAAAATCCTAATCTTAGCATGCAATATTCCTAGCACAAGAAATGTTGGAAAAAGAGCTTAGTTCAGGTTCAAGAAAAACAAAAGCTAAAAGACAACAAGCTTTGAAATTTGTGGGAAAAAAAAAGACAGAAAGCAATATAATGTCCACCAAAAGAAAACAAAAATAGAAGAGAACAAAGACCGGAAATCCTAGGCTTCATCTTTTCCCTTGGGAATAACAGAGTACTTCATGATTTGGTCCATTTGGTTGGTGATGCCAAATCTTTGCAATATATAATAAGTCTCCTGACTTAAGGAGGAGGCAATGAGTAGGCACAGTACCAGAAGTTTCAGGGATAGAGTACAGATGATAACACTTCTAGGACAGTCACCAATCTTTATCATGGATCAAGGTCATCAGAGGTCATTATCCTCTTGTATTAAGCTCATCTTGGTGCCAAAGTGAATACTGAGAATACACCCATACCACCCCCACCCCACCCCCCACCCCCTGCCCAGCACCTAGGATTCCCTCCCTCCATAGATAGATTTTATATTGCCTCCCATGAAAGACAATACCAAATCTTTGCCCCTTTAGAGATTTCAGCTATTTAAATGTCATCCTTCCCCAGAAGCTAGGTAGACAATTGCACCTCTCCTTCCCATCTCTCCAAAACAAGTTAGAAGTCAACAATGCCTCACATTGAGTCTTCAAATCTTACCTGGGAAAGAGCCATCTATAATAGTCCACTGGGTACTGTGTACTGGCAACAATGTGGAAGGGCCCCAAATTATAGTAAACAAAGAATTATGCTGCACTTTCCACTGCCTCTGTCTATGCCTGTGCCTACTCCTCTGGAGTCTTTGTCACTAGCCATTGGGACAGATTTACATTGCTGCCTATTTCATAGCTGCTAGGGCCTGTGCTGCTGCCCACTCCATTGTGCCCACAAACATTGCTCCCCCTGTGCCAGAACCTATGGGTACTGCTATTAACTCCCTCTGGTGGGTCCCAAGCCCTGCCTCAGGCTGATGCTCCCTTTGCCAGTGCTTGAGTATTGGTCTCCTGAGTTGGTTTTCTGTTGATCTGTGCTGATGCCAGAGTCTAAGGCTAATACAGGGTCAGGAAGGGTGCACAGGGCCTGTCCTGAAGCCTACTCTGCCTGGGTGTTATACCCACTCCTTACTGGATGTTCCTACTAAAGCCCCACACCCTTAACAAATCAAGTGGGGTACGTTTGACATATTTGCCCACATCTCCAATTCTAGAAAAGTCTCTGGGCTGCTTAGGAAGATCAAACATTGTTCTTTCAAGTACTTCTCCTATTGCCTTGCACCAAAGAGTCACAACAAAGTCCAAGTGCAGCAGCGTGGACTGCTTCTTGCTGTCACACAAGAATCTCCCAAATAATCTCCCAATAATCTCCCAATGCCACACAAAATAATCCCAAGTAACTCATTCAGCAGAGTTCTTAGATAATCCCAATATTATGGTCTCTTTGGAGGGCCTAAGCTTATAGCAGATGGTCAACCTGAAGATCATTGCCACCCTCAAATACAAAAGTTATTCAAATTCAACAGATAGTATGGTATAAAACTCATCATCTTTGGAGTATGGTTCTTAAAGAAAAACAGGACTATAACATCTGTCCCCAGTGAATGCCCATAGACCATTTACTCTCTAATTTCCTTGGTCAACAAGGATGCTTTACCTTCAGAAATACCTCCAGAACCACAGAGGCCACAGTTTTCAGGGCTTCTCTGTCCTGGCTTCTGATCACTTGGGAATCACCACCTTTTGAATTGCCCCCTCCCAACATCAATTAGTCTATATCCTCTGATCCTAACAATGATCATCAAAATGTTGTAGGCCAAGCCTGACTGGTTTTGATTCAAGATTGGAACAAAATGATATACTCATAAACCATATAATAGTCAACAAAAGGAAGGTTAGCCAGAAAATAGAAAGGATGTTCAGGAAGGATACAGCTCCAATTCAAAATTGGGCCTTGTTTCCCTCCCTCTTTGTTGGCCATCCCGGTACACTGGCAAGAGAATGCCTGACTTGCCATGAATTGAGTTCACCAGGAAGCTAAATCAATGGTCTGAACTTTAATCCCTGGTCCATTAGGAATCAGTCCAATGAGGCCAAGAAGCAGTATGCTATAATACACAGGGCACTGGAAATAATATCAAAAGGATACCTGGGTTGAAATCCTACCATGGACACTTAATAGATGTATGTGCCTGGGCAAGTTTGCATCTGCTACCCTTCCTGGTTTCAACTCCGTGGAACAAGATACTCCCACATTAGGTACTCCCTGGTGTTCCACCACTCCCTCTTTCTTGCCACCTTTTGTGTATTGTCTCCCCCTTTAGATAATAAGCTCCTTGAGTGTAGGAACTTTATTTTTATCAAGTATAACCCCACCACCTAGCACAGTGCCTGGCACATGGTAAGTGCTTAATAAATGTTTAGTGGATTGATGATCTCAGCTCTCACTAATATGTATTATCTTATTTGATCTTCTCCACAACTCAGTAAAATGTAGGGTAGGTATTACCACCAGTTTACAAATAAATAAACAAATATTAGCATTGCTAAGTGCTATGACTCAGTTCACAAAGCTTGTAAATTTGCAGGCTTCTACTTACATTATGTTTATTGTTGGCCATTTCATAAGTAGTGCCTTGAATTTGGGCTCAAAAGAAAACATATGCAGGAGAAATGAAGCCTAATTATAGAATCAACAACCTAGTATAACATTTCGAAAGTTACTTTCTCATGAAATCATTGAAGTGGATTTCCCAAGAAAACTAATCATCACTAATCCAATATTGGAAAGCCCTTCATTAAGGATCGGTGCAGGGGTTTTGGAGGTGGAAGTTGGGGAAGAGGAATAGTGCTTCAAAATGAATAAACCAGAGGTATTTAACAAAGCATTCTGGAGAAATCCACCCTCACCAGTTTTTCCTGTGTTACGCATTTAGACACTTAGGTTGTGTTTAAGTATTTTATGCTTCCTTCCTAAATGGTTTTACCTCTCACATTTTTAATAGCTGATTTGTTGTAATAAAGTTCAAAGTAGATTTATTGGATTTCCAGATATCACCTTAATTCCAAGTGACAACTCTAATTTGGCCTGTTCTGGTGGCTTCATGATAAACAAAGGCAAGATCTGGTAACATTTGATCCACTGGTCAGCTCAGCTCTTACAAGTAGCATTTCATTTTTTTCTCGTTGCTCTATGAGCTGCTTATTCTAGACAAATTACATTTTTTATTTGATTGGTTTTGTTTACATGTGAAGGAAAGAACCCAAAAGTTCTCCTTTCCTGACTTGAGGGACATACATAATATTAAAATATAGACAGAATCATTCTTTACTGGAAGTCTTTTTAGATAGAAAGTTTCCCTTAAAATAGAAAGAGACTTGCCCCTAATCTGAGGTCCCGAATGACTGTGATTGGTAACTAGTTGGAAGCAAACAAACAAAAAATCCCAACAGCAACAAACCCAACCTCCCCTGATTACCTCAGGGGGAATTAATTTTTCCCTCCTGCACCAAGTCATAACTAGATTTTTGTCTTATTTGTTTCACTTATTACATACCACCTTGTATTACAGTTATTTGTGTATTGGTCTTTCTACTGTACACAATCTCATGGAATTACAGTCAGAAGACCTGGATTAAATCCTAATACAAATCACTTACTGTGTAACGTTGGGCAAGTCACTGAACTTTTGTGAGCCTATTTCTTTGACAGTGAAATGTGGACAAGAAAGATTTGTGTTACTTAAACCATAGGGTATTTTTTGTTGCTCAAATATTACAAAGATTATTATATGCTTTACAAACCTTAATTTCATGCTTCAATGAATTGCTTGATGGAACTGTGATCTCTTCAGTTTGGGATTTCCCACCAGTAGCATAGATCACAATTGGTCCATAGATATCCATCCTACACAAATCTTGTCTATGACCCACTCACCCCCAATAACTTCCCCACAGGACGCAAACCCAATGTTCACCAACCTCCTGAAAAAGAATAATAGTTTAGCAGAGATTATTATTGTTATTAATAGTGACAAACTGTTACTAAGCACTCATGTTAGCATAATAGCTCATATTTATATAGTACATACTATATGCAAGGTACTACGCTAAATGCTTTACAAATATTTTCTTATTTGATCCCCACAACAACCCTGGGAGATAAGCATCTCATTATTCCCATTTCATTGAGACAAACAGAGGTTAAGTGACCTATACAAGTTCATACAACTAGGAAGTAGCTAACTCAGATCTTCTTGAATCCAGCCCTAGGGTTCTATCTACTGTGCCACCCAACTACACTGGATAACTCTACAAGGTTACATTGGGATACAATATGTAGTTCTTTGCCTTCACAGGAGAACCATTATAAACAAATGTGCAAGGCAAGGAATAAGCAAGGCAAGAGGCAGGTATGTTGCGCAGAGGATAGAGCACCAGGCCTAGAGTCAGGAAGACCTGAGTTCAAATTTGGCCTTAGGCACTTAATAGCTGTCTGACCCTGCGCAAGTCACTTAACCCTGTTTACTTCATTTTCTTTATCTGTAAAATGATCTGGAGAAGGAAATGGCAAACCATTCCAGCGTGTTTGCCAAGAAAACTCCAAGTGAGGTCTTGAAGAGTCAGATGTGACTAAAAATGACTGAACAACAAAAAAGGAATGAACATATATATATATGCATATATGTATATGTATATGTGTGTGTGTGTGGGGGGGAATGAAAAAGCCTTTTGGCTGAAGTAGTAGAAGTAAGTAGTTGCAGTAGTAAAATTACTTAGGATGTAATAGAAGGTACAGTTGAAATAATAGATTGAGGATAAATTGTAGATGTCCTTGAATTTCAAACTAAGGAATTTTACCTTTAATATTAGAGTCATTTCAATTTCTGAAGAGAGGATGATTTGTGAAAAATTATGTTTAAGGAAAATTTATCCAGCAGCCGGATTGGAAATAGAAGACAACGAAATTTGGGTTTGGATTAGAATAATGGCAGAAAGAATGGAAAAGGAAGAGATAATATTGAGTCATTCCAATATTAGAATGAACAGGTCTCAGTGATTGATTAGCGAAAGAGAGAGACAGAGACAGAGAGACAGACAGAGACAGAGAAACAGAGAGAGACATATAGACACAGAGAGAAACAAAGACAGAGAGAGTGACAGAGAGGGAGAGAGAGACAGACACACAGAGGAAAAGGAGGAGGAGGAGGAATCATGGTTGATAGTAAATCTTTGATTATGTTACCTATTAGAAAATATATAGCAGAGTAGATAAAGAGCATAGCCTTGGAGGCCAGAAGACCTAGGTTCAAGGCCTGCTTTTGACGCACACTTTGTGCATGACTATTGGCCAGTTACTTAAACTCTCAATATTCTCAGGTAATCCTCCATAACAATAAGCTGCAGATGAGTTCTCCATCTTCATGAATGAAAGGAACTTCCATATAGAGAATTCCCAACATAAAGGAAACCTGAAGTTTCAACCTCTGCCCACTCCTACATCCAAAAGATTGGGAAAATTCTGGCAATGTTGACAGCAAATAGGGAAGCTCAGAGCGGGGAGCTTCTGGATTTTTTTAGAGTGCAGATGCATACAGATTTTTGGATGATAAGTTGCATTTTAAGCATGTTGACTTAAAGATACATGATTATGGGACATTTGGGTAGAGATACTGAGTAAGCAGCTGGAGATTCATGATTGAAGTTAGCTGAGAGAGAGGTAGGGTTTGGGAGATAACTGTGGATCTAGGGTCCTCAAGATGAGGCTAGGTTTTCTTATGGGATGATGAACAGTTACAAAGAAAAAATTTGCCTGGAACATCTATGAATAGTGTTCAAATACTAACAAGTGGCAAAATAAAAAATAAAGGAAGGTAAAAGTTGCCAGCTGGCATAATTAATAAATCCCACAAAGAAATCCCCTGGCTCACGCTGACAGGGCTTTTCTGAACAGGAAAGAATGTCTGGTTTAACTACTCTCTATGTAGAGTCTGATTTTCTCCAAAGGGAGGGTCTAACCCGAGGTGCTGAACACCAGAGTACCCTTAAAGATCATTGAAGCTATTATAGACTTAGCGGTAGCTAGCAGGTCTCAAAAAATTAATGCTGCTTTCAAATTTACTTAGTTATTCCTCAGAGATTTGTCACATGAAGAAAATGCAATTCAGTTATTATCATTGTTTTAAAATCTCAAGAATACAGAAGCAGATATAAAGCACAAGGGAGAACACCCAGGCAGGGACATAGGGCAAGGCTTGCATAAATTCACCTAATAAGTCTGTTAAATATTGAACATTAGTACAAGCAAAGTTCTCAGATTAATTCATTCCCATGCCACCTGTGTGTATTCACCTTGTCTTGAGGTTGCACACTAAATCCAAGAAAGCAAAATGAGTTGTTTGTGTGGCTGCAGACTGGAATTTATTGAATCCAAGCGAAGGACAAAAATTGTAAATTCTAATTCCAGTCGCATAGTTTACTTTGTAAGTGTATTTTTTTTTTGCACAAAATCAAAGCATCTCAGAGTTGAAAGGGAACTTGGGGTCCTCCCTATGCTGCTGCAATGTCTCTGAAAAGTGATCATTCAGCCTTTTCTTAAAGCTCTCTGTAAACAGAGAACTCACTACCATGTAAGGCAGCCAGTTTAGGTTTAGATAATTCTAATTGTTGGAAAGTATATCCTGACGTCTAGCCTAAATCTGTCTCTGCAACTTCTTGGTGAAGTGAGGCTAGATCCTGGCTTGATTTTGTAGAATTTTTACCAACCATATCTTTAATGTTTTCTTGAACAGTGAGAGGAATTAAATTGAGTTCACTAATCCAAAGATTGCAGGCTCCACTCTCTTTTCTTTTTGGAAAATCTGATTAAATTTTGCCCTTCTCCAAGAAAACAGCACCATTGCCATTATCCGTAATCTTTCAAGGATAGCTTAGTAGTTTAGTGTCATATCTCTCAATAAACCAGTCCCCTAGGAGGCAGTTTATGGTGGTTTGAATTCATCTAGGGTAGCTATGACTTTATTACTACCTGCCTAGTTATCCTGGTTTTCTTTTTTTTTTTTAATAGCATTTTATTTTTTCCAATTATATGGAAAGGCAATTTTTAACATTTTTTTTTCAAAATTTTGAGTTCTAAATATTTCTCCCTCCCTTCCTTCCCTTCCTCCTAAAATAGTAAGCAATTTGGTGCAGGTTATTTAGTGCAATCATGTAAAACATAATTCCATATTAGTCATGTTGTGAAAGAAGAAACAGACTAAAAGGAAAAAAAATGAAGTGAAAATAGTATGCTTTGATCTGCATTCAGAATCCATCGGTTCTTTCTCTAGATGTCGATAGCATTTTCGATCATGAGTCCTTTGCAATTGTCTTGGATCATTGTATTGCTGAGAAGAGCTAAGTCTTTCAAGTTGATCATCACAAAACATTACTGTTACTGTGTACAATGTTTTCCTGTTTCTGTTAATTTCACTGTACGTCACTTCAATCTTAGTTTTCAAATCTCTCTTCAGCCATGTTTTGTCTGTTCTTTCCAGTTCAAAGATAGTTTTCTTTGGAAGAGAAAGAAGAAGTAAAAATAAGTTTGGAGAAGTTCTACCTTCTCTCTATCACACATTACAATCATCCTATCTCCTCCAAGAAGTGATCCTACTTTGATCATCCTCTTTTCCTCAGTAATCCTTCTCAAACCTCCCTTTTTGTAGTTCTTAGCTAATTATAGTTGATTCTGAACTTTGGCTTTCTTTACCCTCTTTTTTATAGGATTGGGTCTACTTTTTTATTCACCCTCCATTGCCTGCTTCAGCTTCCATATTCAGGCCATGATGAGCTTCTTGCGAGTTCCTTGTTCATCCACATCAATCTATTTGGACCACTTCCCATGCTCCCCTTCAGAATTATTTCTCATTATGCCTTCTTAATTTGATTCCTGAGAGCTTCCCACACTTTCTGGTCTGACTTCCCATGCAGAATTTTACTCCAAGGGAGCCTTCTTATCCTTTCTCTGAATGCTTTGAAAAGTACCCTCCTAAAATTTAGAGCTTCACTTACCTCGTGAGTGAGGAAACTGAGACCTATAGAGTTTAAGTGTTTTGTCTGAGCTGACACAAGTAGAAAATGTCAGGTGGGACTCTTACCTTTTCTACCATAGAGCAACAAAAAAGACCATCTACAGCTTTTATGGCTGTTCACATAACCTAGGAGCAGGGTCAACTGGCTAGATTGCTTTCCACTGTGTAGTATAGAGAATTTCCAATTTCAAAATTATTACCTATAAATTGCTTTTTTTTCCCTTTATGGAAAAGTTGATCATATAATAGGAAGAGAAATGGATATCTACAAGACCACAAATGATGAAATGCTTCACTGAAAAAAGCAAGAACTATAAGGCCACTGTTCTTGTCAATTTCGTATCTACCTCTAGCATGTGAAATATATGTTTCATACATATCCTCATTCCAGTTGAGTCTACTTTTGAATGCACTTTCCCAAATATGAAAAGGGACAAAAAGAGTTTCATTTAAATGAAGACGTTTTAGATTTGCATTGATACCATGGAATTAATAAATGTGATTTCCACTACTGAAAGCAAGTATTTATGGTTATACAGTATTATAAGCAATTTGCTTCTTATCTGTTTTGCCCTTTTCACATAGCATTATTAACAATTGTCTTTCAGATGACTGACAGGCAGTTGCAAAGGGAACATACATATTCATGGAATATGAGACCTTTGAAAGGTTAACCTGTCTTGGTCTTAAGTCCCATCTGTTAACACTCTCTGACCCTGGATGTCTGCCCCTTCTGAACTCCCTTCTTAGTTGTAGATGGGACTAATTTTTAAGGGGGAATGCAGAACTAGTAAACCAGGAAAGAGATTTTTTTTTAAAAGCTTAAACCTGAAGCAGGAGCCAACTATCTCTGTACTTTCACTCAGTCTTTTTTTTCTCATCTTGAAACCTCAGGTTAGGTGGAATTCAAGGCACTGAGAGAGTAATAATGACTCAGACCTGCAGGGATGCTTTCTTGTTGAATCAATCCTGCACTTAGGTGAGAGCTGCATTGTTGTTTTCCATTTATTAGTCACCTGCAAGTGTGTTTTCCAATCAACATAATTAACCACCTCACTTCTGAAAGAATCCTCACATTTTGTAAGACTAAATCAGCAGTCGCTTGTGTAATTGACAATTTGTAGTGAGGCACTAGGATGTTCCCTTTTACATTTTGAGGGACAAGATGAGGTGCTTGTCTCTTAGCCTCTCATTTTGAAATAAGGATATGGGATGTTTGCACCTGGCCGATAAGCCCAACTCCCCTTCGGTCAATACAGGCACAGAAATGGATCAAAGCTCACTCTACTGCCAGTGAAAGGCCTGCATTCCAGTAAGCCCAAGTGATTACTTATTCACCAAATGTATGTGTAAGCAATGTGCCTGTGGAATAAATAGATGTAGAGTTTCAACAGACAGGGGCACACAGAAGAAAATAACAGGTGATGAGAGCAATATATCAAGGGGAATGGAGCACAGTTTTAAGAAAAGTTAGAAGGGACAGGATGCTTAGCATTCATAAAACTCTCTAATCTAAAGGAATTAATAAATATGATCAATGTAGAAGATCAACATACTGTCATGAAAAGAACAGCGGTCTTAGAGTTAAAAGACCTGAATTCAAGCCCTGGTTCTACCATTTACCTGGACACTTTAAAGAATCACAGAATCTGAGTTAAAAAGGACCTCATCTATCTAGCCCTACTCATCCCCAAAAATAATCTTCACTTATACGATGGTCCTGTCCAAACTCTGCTTTAAAATCTCCAAGAAAAAGACCCTACCACCTCTTAACTCATTGTGATTTTTGGAAAGCTCTGATTGTTAGGAAGCCTTTTCTGATGTCAACTCTGAATTGACCTCTTTGTAATAATGCATACACATACATACATATGTATATACATATGTGTATATGTGAATGTGTGTATATAATATATGTGTGTATGCATATATGCATGCATTTCTATAAATCAAGATCTATTTCTCAATCTCTTTATCTACTTTTTCTGTCTTTCTATATCTCCTGTTTCTGCCCTCTGGAGCCAGGCAAAACAAGTTAAATTCCTCTCCCACATAACCACCTCTCAAATATTGGAAGATTCATCTTGTCTAACCCTGAATCTTCTTATCTTCAGGCTAAGTATGTTCAGTTCAAGGATCTCCACCTTCTGATTGCCCTTCTTGGGACATTCTCCAGCTTTATCAATGTCTTTCTTCAATCATGTTACCCAGAACTGAACTCGATGCTACAGGTGAGGTCTGATGAGCACAGAGTACAGTAGAACTGACTTGAAGCCTTAATGCAACTCAGGTAGCAACTTAACTTTTTTTCTGGCTGCCATATTATATTGCTGACTCACATTGAGCTTACAATTCATTAAAACTCTAGATTTTTTTTGCATAAAGGCTGATGTCTAATCATATCTCTTCTATCTTTTTCTTGTGACTTTTTTTTACATATATATTCAAATGTAAGATAGTAAAAGGTTGAAGACAATGTTTTGGGAAGGGGATGATATGCATAGTTAGGGATCAACAGGAAGAAGAGGAGAGAAAACAGCCAAAGCATGAGTAAGGGGAAAGGAAGAGAAAAAGCATTTATATTGTGTTTGCAATGTGCCAAGTTCTATGCTGAGCACTTTAAAAAATATAATCTTATTTCATCTTCACAACAACCTTGTTAGGAAACTAAGGCAAACCGAATTTAAGTGAAAGTCTCACATAGCTAGCATCTGAGATTGGATTTGAACTCAGCTCTTCCTAAGTCCAAGCCTAGCACTCTTTCCACTGTACCACCTAGCTGCCTACATGTATACATATTTTTCTAATAAAAATGTTAGCTTCTTCTTCATTATGTGATAAGTTAAATCAACAATTGAATTTTAATGAGGTATCATTTATGTTTCAATAGTAGTCTGTTTAAAAAAATGTCTCAGTGGAAGAATATTTCCTAAATGATCCAATATCTTGAAAACAATATCTATAAAAATATTAAAATAATTTCCAAGGTCAAAAAATGATACGTTACCTTATCAACAACTTACATATAGATGTGCTTTCCACAAAATAAAGTTCATTTTCAAAACAGAAATGAGGAATAGAAACATGTCCTAGTATTTTACAAGACAATGAATTCTAATTTTTTGTACTGTATACAAATCATTTGTGGAGGAATGTGGAGGAAAAGAAATATATCTCAACTTGAACCTCCATTCAATGAATACTCCATTAGCAGATCAAGCAAATCATCAGAAATCAAATAAGATAGCATTTACCTGAACCATACTAATGAAACATCACAAACAGGAAAAACCCATGCGATAAAATTATGTTCAATCTATCACAAACCAATGAAAAGCCACCTTTCACCCCTAACCCCACCGTCAGACTATTGGGCTAATGAAGGAAATGGAACACATACCTTTGAGTAGTAAAAGTCATAGGGAACTCTTCCTCTCAGGAAACTGGAGGATTATTTTTTTGCATTTGCTTCCTCAGATGTCATTTGGGGATATTATGCCTCCACTACCAGCATTTCCTAAGACTGACTCTACCACTGCCAATCACTGCTAACTCTAACTCTTAGCAGTCAGTCTTTTCAGTTCTCCCTCCCCAGTCAATGCTTCATTCAAAAGCCAAGCCATCTACAGCCTCCAGTGAAGCTGCTTTCAGCATGCTTCTTTGTTGCCTGCCCCCAGTAAAGCTCCATTCCACTTTCTCTGTCTGCTGTTTCAATTTCAAACTTCCTAGGCTAAATGCCTTGAGACTATTGTTAATGTTCTTTAGCAAACAGCTCTTCCAGAAACCAACTGGGAACAAGTGCCTGGAGGTTGTTCATCTCATTCTTTAGTCTCTTTACCACCTGCTTCACAGCCTTAGGCAGTTGTCTTGAGAAACTCTCTTACTCTTCTCCATATAAAATTCCCACCTCTTATCTCGGTTAAGGGAAGTAACCTTTTACTTCTCCTGCACCTTGGTGTATTGACAGCAGGACTCCCTTACCTCCCAGGTACACATACACGCACAATGCCCATGACTTACATTGTAGTTTTCTGAGGCTGTGAATAAAGAGGTTTGGCCTTTTTGCCCTGCTCTGCTCAGCTTTGATAAGCCTCAAGAAGATACCACAGCACTGGGGAGGGATGACAGGACACAGCAATGAGTCATCAACTGCCATTCTTGCCATTCGCAAAAAAAGCCATTAACTCTCATGTAGTATTTAATAATATTATTTAAGGGAAATAGCAGCTTTTGAACTGGAATGACCAGGTAGTGTATACTTCATAGCTGGTTTGAACCTGGTTAATAAATTTTCAACAGCCTATGTTTGATAGATAGACAGTTCTAACCTGCTATGAGGAAGATATTTTAAAAAGTTACTCTTTGTATGATTTTTGTAAAAAAAAATAAGTTTTATTGCAAGTGGTTAAAAATGAGATTGCTTCCCATTTTCACTGTATATATCTTCTATGTATGTATAAGAAAACATAGCTGTTTTCGCATTGTCTCTCAATTAGATTGTAAGGTCTATGAGGGCAGGGACCATGTTTTTGCCTTTCTTTGTATCCCCAGCACTTAACACAATGTCTGGCATGTACAAAGCACTTAATGAATGCTGACTGTCTGACTAACTCTAAAGACTACAAAAAGGAAGAAAAGGATTTGTTCCATTTTGGTCTTTGAATTTAAGGGCAGGGGGAGAATGTAAAGAAAATAGAAGACACAGAAAGAAAGCAGCAACATCTGACCAAAAGGATAGGAAGTAATTCCTTGGGGGTGGGGGGAATTATTCAATTCAGCAAGTACTTACAGTGAGTAAGGCTCTATATAAGGGACTAAGGATAGAAAATCAAATTGAAAAACAGTCCTTACTCACAAGCAGTTTACATTCTACTAAATGAAAAAAGATGGAGTCATACTTTATTATAGTAAAAAGAAAAATGGGATTCTTTGCCACTTTCATTTCAATTCAATGAACATTTATTAGATGCTTACTCTCTACTGTGTATACAAGGCACTATGCCACATATATGAAGATATATAGGTAAGAAATTCTCTTGTCCCTATCTTCAAGGAGCTTCTGATCTAGTAAAGGATCACACATGGATGACACATAGATTTGGAGCTGGAAGGGACATCAGAGGTCATCTAGGTTAACCTTCCTTCCTTTTTCACAGAGGAGGTAACTAAGGCCTAAAGGGATTAAGAGACTTTCCTAAGCCACTCTAATACATATAATAAATAATAGAGCCCAACATTCAAATCCAGATCCTCAGGCTACAGATACTGAACCCAAGGACTCAATTAACTACTATTAAAAACACATTGAGATAAAAAATGATGAGCAGGTAGACTTCAGAAAAACCTGGAAAGACTAACATGAACTGATACTGAGTGAAATGAGCATAACCAGGAGAACATTGTTGGTTATGGGATAACCAACTGTGATAGACTTAGCTCTTCTCAGCAATGCAATGATCTAAGACAATTCCAAAAGACTCATGATGGAAAATGCTATCCACATCCAGAGAAAGAACTCTGGAGTCTGAATGCAGATCAAAGCAAACTATTTTCTCTCTTTTTTTTCTTTCTCATGTTTCTTCCCTTTTGTTCTGATTCTTCTTTCATAGCATGACTAATGTGAAAATATGTCTAATATGATTGTACATGTATAGCCTATATCAGATTGCATGCCATCTTGAGGAGTGGAAGGGGAGGGAAGGGGAAAAAAATGAACTCAAAATGTTATAAAAATGAATGTTTAAAACTATAAATAAATAAATAAATAGTTTAAAAAAAAAGATTGTGATTATCTGGGGAAGGGGGGCAGCACATTGAGAGGCAGAATGGTATAAGTAGATATGGGGCCAGCCCTGCAGGCAGGAAAATAGGGGTTCAAATTCTGCCTCCTATACATGACACCTGAGTGAAAAAGCCCTAGGAAACTCTCTAAGATTCTAAATTATTGATACATTGCTAATTTGTATTGGTGAAGGATGTTTTTATATTGCTCATTCCCTACACCAATACAATCCACAGTCAAGATCCCACCTCCATGCCTCCAACACAAACACACACACACACACACACACACACACACACACACACACATACACATACACATACAAATACTATTTAACTGCTCTGGAAGATAGGAGGTCATCCTTTTAGTTTCTCTCCCATTAAGATACAGTATATCAGCTCTGGCAGAACAAAAGAAAAGATACTTTAACTGAAATGATTATATTTCCCTCCTCTTGAGGCAAGGATTTGGTGGTAATGTGATATAGCTGTTATGTGACACTGGCCTCCTTGCAGTTCCTTGAACAAGAAATTCTATACATACATAATCTATTTACTTATCTATGAAAATGTTGTATTGTCCCAGGAGGAGAAAGAGACTGTCTTACTTTTCTCTCTATGTCCCCAGAGTCTAGCATATTGTCAAATGTAACAGGTGCCAAATAAATGCTTTTTGATTAATTTAGGGTTTCTTTCTATGTGGAAAGAATTCCTTAATAGAAAGGTGACTGAACACTGAAGTGAGCTATTAGGAAGAATATGGAATCTATATCTTACCATCTCACTCATCTCAAATTAGATAGCTTTCTGTCTTGGAGAATTGAGGGTTACATCTACTTAGGAGCAGGCAGATGAATTCAATGAGAAAATGGAATGGTACAGTTTAAAGAAAGATGAATGTAAAGGCAGGGGACTTGAGTATAAATAATGGTTCTGACACTACTTGTGGGACCTTGGGATCTCTCTCTGTTACTGAATCTGTCGGGCTTAGACCTCAAAGGTATCTTCCAGTTCTAATCTATGACTGTAGGATACTTAATGGTGTCTTCCATGTTTCCATTCTATTATGCTCCACCACGTACGTGAAAGGCTAAAAGAGATAAAAGGATTTAGGAATTTAACACATTTAGGCTTATTTACCACCCAAGTTCCAATTCTCCACCACTCAGAGAATACCTTTAGTGAAATTCTTATCCATTTATGCCACTGCGATTTTCTGACCATCACCATAGGAGAAGTGGGATGTTCACAATCATTCAAAAAGTCCTAAATATGGCTTACATCATGATTTGGCCAAACACTGATTAAGGAAAATAGGTAGGGCTGTTATACAAATCCATCACAAATTGCTTGGTAAGGAAAATCATCATTTCACACTTCCCAAACAGTATGTTCAGTCTCACAGAGTTTATAAATGTCTGACCTTTCAAATTTCTAGCTATTCAGTTGCTAAAGGTATATACCAGAAGAACTGACCATTTCATGCCCCTTGTTTTACCAGTAGTTGCTAAAACAAAATCATAAGCAGGACAGATTCTATGTTGTGTCATTCATTTGGAAGTAGAGTTCCCAATCTGTCTTTGTATTGTTGTGACTTTAAGGTCAGAGCTATGGACATTGCACTGATGAGACCCCTTTCAACCAAGCAAGCTTCTTTTAATTATCATTTAAACACATCAACTTGGAGACTCACTGCTGTCCTCATTATTTACTGCAAACTCATAGACTCTGTCCATACAACTCAAATACTGATAGTAATCTTATTTTATTTTTAATTAGAGCAGGTGTTTTCCCTTCAGAGTTCCACCCTAGATCCTGAAAACTGGAAGTGGCAAATCATGTTTTTGTGTGTTTACAATCCGATTTATAGCCAAGGCCGATTATTTTCTTACCAGGTCAACTCTTTCTCTGTGTCTCTCTGTCTCTGTCTCTCTCTCTCTGTGTCTATCTCTCTGTCTGTCTCTGTGTGTGTGTATCTCTCTGTCTCTGTCTCTCTTTCTCTCTCCATCTCTGTTTCTGTGTGTCTGTCTCTGTCTGTCTCTGTCTCTCTCACTGTCTATCTCTCTCTGTTTCTGTCTCTCTCTCTCTCTCTCTGTCTCTCTCTCTCCCTCTTTCTCTCTGTTTTTCTCTCTCTCTGTCTCTCTTTCTTTGTGTCTGCCTGTCCATCTGTCTGTCTCAGTCTGTCTCTCTGTCTCTCTCTTTCTCCAACTCTTTCTCTCTTTGTGTGTGTCTCTCTGTCTCTGTCTTTCTGTCTCTCTCTGCCTGTCTGTCTGTCTCTGTCTCTGTCTGTCTCTCACTGTCTATCTCTCTCTCTGTTTCTGTCTTTCTCTCTCTCTCTGTCTCTCCCTCTCTCTCTTTCCAGGCAGCTTTTAGAAGACTTGCTGCATTCCCAAAGCTTAAGCTCATCGTTCACTGGAGGTGTTGCTTCCACAGCCTCAAAATAGGCCAAGACTGTTCTTAATTCATGAGGTAAAGTTGGACTCAGTAACTTTATTTTCACATCTCTGTTAGCACAAGGGAGAACACAAAAATTATTCTACTCACATGACAGGTTCTATTCAATATTTCAGGAAAGAATATGACACTAACCATTGCCAAGACAAAACAAACTTTTTTTTCTCTTAATCTAGGAAACAGAGCTGTCCTTTATGCCAGATGTGTTATGGATGTATCCTTAAAGGATATGAAACCAAACGGGAATTTCCAAGGCTATCACAGTACCCAAGGGGACCATCCACTAAATAAATTGTATATTCTCCAGACAGTGATCAGGATTCAGTAAGTTGGCAATTTCTCTGACACTTATTCCCATTAAATTTGCATTTGCCAGGTTTTGTTTACTGAACTTCCTATAGAAACCTTAAGAATAAGTCACCAGATTCCCAACTATTATCATTCAGACCAGACCATAACAAAACATACCTATGTTAGGATTATCTGCTAGAGTATTTGCAAAATCAAAGATTTCTTCCTTGGACTTCCAAGGGAGAATCAATCAATCAATCAATTACCACCTACTTTGCACCAGGTACTGTGCTAGGCACTGGGCACTGGAGATCCTCCAGGATTATAACACATCAGTGATAGTATCCCTTACTATAAAATGCATGCCTCATTGCCTAATAGAAGAACTATAATCATTTTTATTCCAACATTTTTCTAAAAGCAAAATACATTGAGATGATTGATCAGAATTTTGATAAATATTTACTTTATTAGGCTGAACCAGGATAAAAAGAGCTTGAGTGGAATGTTGGCCACAAAATATGTGATTGATCATGAGTCCAGAGAAAATAGAATATACCTACTTCTTTGCAGATTTTCCCAACCAGATACTGGAAGACTTTGAGGTACATTTTTCTATCATCAGGAGATATATTTTGACATAAGCCCTCATGGGACTGTCTCAATTGTCACATAAATCGTGCAAGAACCTATTAGTTATTTTCCACCACTAAAAATATAGTTGAGTTTTCTCTTGCAGAAGCCTCAAAGAAAACCAAAGAGTACAGTAAATGCCTTTCTGCAGATGAAGAAAGTACAAGAGAAAATTTACTTTGGTAGCTGTTATTGCATAATAAGAGGCAGCACATCACAGGCCGTAATAGGGCAGTGAACTTACTACTATGTGACCCTAGGAGAGTCAGTTTACCTCTCTATGTCTCTATTTCCTCATCTATGAAATGGATTCTATGATCTCTAAGGTCTACTCCAGCTGGCTCTAGGTTTATGAACCTATGATTCCACAAACAGAAGCTACGCTTTGGGGGTTTTTACTCATACTTCCTATGGCTGGAAGACACCCCCCCCATCTTATCCATTTCAAGTGGTTGAAATCCTACCAATCTTTCCAGGCTCAGACCAAATATTACCTTCCTCCTATGGTGTGGTCCAGAATCCCAAGTTATAAATGAACTTTCTGTTCTTGGAACTCCCATAGCACTGATTAGGTACCTCTGTCATACAATTATAACATTTCATTTCTTCTTCAAGTTAAGGATGTACATGCTATCCCTTCTACATTATTCTTAGTTTTGCCAGAACATTAAGTATATATGATTTCTCTTTTTTATCCCCCTGGCACTTAGTACAGATGTCTGCATATAGTAATAAATTAAATCTTATAGTCAGAAAACAGTTTGCAGTTTTCTATACCTTGAGACAAATGTTGCATAACAGCCCTGTGAGACAGGCAAAGCAGATAAGGAAATTGAAATTTTAGCAACAATAACAACCAACATCAATTGAACACTTTAAAATTCACCAAAAACTTGATATTCATCATCTCATTTGTCCCTTCCAATAATACTAGAAGGGAAGTGTCATCATTCCCATTTTAGAGATTAGAAAATCAAGGCTTTAAGAGTTTAGGTGACATGACTAGGGTCATACATCCAATAACTATAAGAAGCAGAATTGGAACCCTGGTGTTCCTGATTCTGAGGCCAGATCTCTATCCACTGTGGCAGGTCTCTTCAGCGCCTGAATACCTCAGAACAAGTTTTCATTTCCTCACAGGTCTAGTTGTAAAGGTATGACTAGATCTGGGCAGCTCAGTCTAGCTCCTCAGCTCTCTAAACTTTTGCTCTTTCTCCCTCCATTTAACATTCCACATTTTATAAAAGAAAGTCAAAACATCTTTTTTTTTTTTCCTCAGGACTCCATTCCAAACAATTTAATTCCCTTGCTGTTTGTGGTAGAGACACAAATGAAAAACACATTTTAAAAGACGTACACCCAGAATCAGATGTCTTACACTCTAAGGAAAGTGGAAAGTTAAAGTAACAAATCTAAGACTGAAGGTATCCATATCACAGCAGCAATATAATAATAATAATTAGAATAATAATGACAATAATGCATTACTTATGTCAGAGACACAGCAGCTACAACACTTCTGTGTCCATGATCCCACTCAGTGAAAAGGCAATTATAGACAATGATCAATTGCATTCATTTTACTAAAGTACTTGTCTCCTTGGTAGTTATGGTGCTCACAAAGTGATAAAGGCTAGATAAACCAGTCAGTGGACCTACTCCCTGGGCTCTCGCAGTGCACTAATGGACAAAGTAAGGGAGTTTACAAAGGAGGTATATGGTATAATACTGGACTTCAAGAAGTCTGGAGTACAATAGGTTTGTAGGAGTGGGCAGAAAAGGCATAGATTATTAACATCCCAAATCTGGCTAATATGTGCAAGAACCAGATGATGGTCATTCACCACCAAATAGCTTTACAAACTACAATGTTTCCTTTGCTATTTGTTGTTTACTCATTCTTCATAGACTTTATCAAACCTATCTAATATTAGTATTATTATTAGAAAGTCTTAAGGTATTCATCTCATCATCATCATTATCATCATTATTATTATGAAGAGGAGGAGGAGGAGTCTACACCTCTATATCATTAACCTATCAAAACTCTATGCAAGGCTTTAAAATCAATGGGCCGTGGGGGCAGCTAGGTGGCACGGTGGATAGAGCACCTGCCCTGAAGTCAGGAGGACCTGAGTTTAAATCTGACCTCAGAGCAAACACTTCACACTTCACACTTACTTGCTGTGTGACCCTGGGCAAGTCACTTAACCCCAATTGCCTAAAAAAAAAGATCAATGGGCCCTGATGAGTTGCCAATTGGATAGGTAAAAGTTAATGACATTAACAAAATTAGGTTGCAAGGTCAGGGGATGGGGAGGGAGGGGTGGGGTGTGGATTAGGTCTGTGAATTCAATGGTATATGGAATTCCCAGTTAGGAAACTCAAGATGCTAATGCAGATTGGCAACTGTTCTGTATTTAAGCAGAGCTTCATCCTAGAGTTTTGGAGAATTCCTTGGAGCACTGAGAAGTTGTGATTTGTTTGGGATCTCCCAGCCAGTATGTGTCAAGGGTAGTGGTTCACCCAGGTCTTCCTGACTTTAAGGTTGTCTCTCCGTTCAGTGGACCTTGCAGATTCATCTGACTCAGGAAATTATACATTCAGAATTTCACACCTTCCCCATATTTAAAAGAACAGAAGTGTTGTGAAATTTCTGAGGAAATAAAGACCATGACCAGCTAGGTGGATCAGAGGAATCTCTGTGGAAGAGGGGCTCAGTTTTGTATAGAAAAAAGGACATGTATTTAGTCGTTGGGAAATGGAGAGAATAGAGGCTAGCACAGAGTTGAGGGGGAAGGAGTTAAAGTGACATGAACTAGTTGAGGCTAGATGTAGGAAGGCTTCAACGAGTAGGTTAAATAGTAGGTAAGGCATCAAAGTCAGTAGCTGAGGGGTATGGCTTGACAGAGGGCCAGGAAAGAGCAGAAGGGCATCTCATAGCCTGTGAAAGCCTTACAGATATAACATAATTGGAGCTTACCTGATTTGAGCAAAGAAGTTGCAATTTGAGTTGTAATGAAAGCAGAGAACAGTTAGGTAAAGGATGACTCATTATCAGCTTTGATTTGATCTAAGTAGAAAGTCAGAGATGATGTAGGGTTCAGGGATGAAGAATGATGAGAGAAACAATGCTACAGGGAGATGATTCATGTTCCTATGAACATGATTGGTCAAGTAGCTGTAGGCACTGAAATTAACACTGAGGTTATAGTCATTCGGGGGGGGGGTGAATAATTAAGCACAGGAAAGGAGTAAGGACAATTGAAGCAGTTGGAGTAGATCTGAGAAAGAAATAGTAGGATTGAGGACTGACTGTCATGAGGAAAGGAGAAAGACAACTAGATTGTTAACTAAGTTGTTAAATCTACCAGTATGAAACACAGTGGAACTATAGAAAATGGCAGGGGAGGTAGAAAGGTTAAGACATTTTTCAAGCAGAGAAAATAATAAGCTCTGCTGGAAAAAGATCTAGTTTGTGGTCCAGTGAAACATGTAGGTTAAAATATCCCTGTGCTGGGATTCCTCATATTATGGGTGAGTCTGGGTTCGAATGAGTTTGGTAGTTCAGGCTCAGAACTGACATAAAATAAGACTCTCATAGACCTTCTAACACTTAACAGGAAAAAATTTCATATTTACTTAGCAGTAGCATTGAAAGGACAAATGACAAGCCTATCATATAAATTCAGGTAGAAACAGTCCCCTCATCTCCATAGAGAAATGTATCTGTTCACAAGTTCTTGTTGACTTCAACAAGAGTAGGACATTTATCCAGTTTGAGGTGCATTGACCTTCTAGATTGGATTTTTTATGCCTTGGATTACCAGAAAAATGTGTCAACAGCTGAAACCATTGTCTCTCAACCAAGTGAATCTCATGAATGGCTTCCCTGTCATTTAGGATAAAACTAGCCCAGTGTACTGGAAGGTCCCCTACTAAATATTATGCCTACCATACCTCATTACTGAAAATGTCCCTTTTTCTCACCCAACTTGAGATTTCATTGGTGAAGATAACAAAAGGCTATACTAAGTGGTTTCAAAGACTCTAATGTGAGTAAAGTAAAGGGAGGAGAGATAGAAAAGTAACTAACATACTAAATCTTGTCAATGTGCACAAGAAACTTAAATATGGAAACTTCTTCCACTGATGCAGATCAGAAACACTGCTGCAACTCATAGTTTTAGAGAATTGCCTAAAGTATTGAAAGGCTAAATAAATTACCCAGAATCATACAACCAATATGTCAAAAGAGGTATTTTAACCCAGATCTTGACTTCAAGGCAAGTCTTTTATTGACTTCATACCATACTGACATTAAGCATTCTCTTACTTTGGGAAGGATTATGATTTTCATTGTTTCTACTCTTAGTATTTTAGTAAACCATTGAAAGGATCTAGGAAGTCCCTTATAAATCATCAGTCTAAATGCCTTGTTTTAGAGAGGATGAAAAAAGTACAAAGTGTAGTGACTTGCCCAGAGTCAAATGACTAGTTGGCACAGAACTAAAACTACATTAGTTACAGCATGACATTCTTAGAAGGAGAGTCAGCTTTGAAGGAGTGTGTCCCAGAGCTCTGTCCTTAGCCATGTTCTGATCAATATTTTTGTCAATGACTTGGAAAAAGGCACAGCTAGATTCAATGAAGTTCAATTCAGTAAACCTTTATTAAGCACTTGTTGTATGTTAGACAACATAATAGGTCCTATTGCAACAACCCTGGGAGATAGGTGCTATCATGCCTATTTTACAGATGGACAGAGATTAAGTGACTTGCTCAGGGACATATAGGTAGTAACTGTCTCATGTCAGATTGGAATTCTGTTTCTTGCATTCCTTCCACTCAACCATCTAACTGACTAATGATATAATTACTGTCCCAAAAGAACCTAACAAGCTAGAATACTAGGCCAAATCTCCTAAGATGAAATTTAATAGAGATGAATACAAAGTCTTATACTTAGGTTTTAAAAGGGCAGAAGGTTTGAGGGAAGGTAACAAGTATTTATTATATGCCTACTATGTCAGACACTGTGCTAAATATTGTATGAATATTATCTCACCTGATTTCATGTGCATTACAAGAGATTAATCTAAAAGAGCAATGAGGTTTTAGTTGATCACCCATTCAATATGCAAGACCTCCATGAACTAGAAACCAATTGGATTAATATAATCACCTGAACTACTAAAAGTATAGTGCTCAAAATATGGCAGCTAGGTAGCATAGTAGATAAAGTGCCAGGCCTGGAAGTAGGAAGACCTGAGCTCAAATCCAACATCAAACACTTACTAGTTGTGTGATTTGGGGCAAGTCTCTTAAACCTAATTTCCTCGTTTGTAAAATGAGCTGGAAAATGCATTCTCACAAGTCCTTCACTGCTACAGTCAGAGATGGAAACCTATGCTCTGTATTGTTTTGTTCCACCTCAAAGCCATGTTTGTTCATTTAAATATCTTTTGACCTCTTGATACATATCTATCTTTCTTCAAAATATTATTGCATAGGCTTCATCAATTATTTTCACTCCAAAGGTACACTTAGTATAGTAAAAAGAACTTTTTGACTTGAAGGAAGAGCATCCCTAAGCATTGTCACTACTTTGGAGGAAAGTCCCCTCCTGCTCCTTAATCGCTTTCCAATTTTTTTCACTCATTGCATTATTTCCACACAAATAATATCCTGAAACAACTTAATGCTTATAAATACCCTCAAGATGCTTGACAGTAGTATGGATAATGCATTGCTTTTTTCATACTACTTCCTAACTCAAGGACTTTAAGTGGTTCCCTATTACTTTGGGAATGAAATATAAACTCTACAGCTTAGCATATAAACTACTTCATAATCTGAATCCAGCCTATCTTTATGCTTTTCTTGGGGAGGGAGGCAGTATTTATCAATGCCTTTTTTTAAATTGTAATTATTTGTGAGTTATTCCCTCACCTCCCCCTTCCTTTTAACAAAGAAAGCAAATTTTAACCAAAACCAGTACACAAATGGACTACATCTGACAACAGGTTATATTGTATCTCATAAGCATAGACCAAACTTTGTCAATATAAATACATGGTGTTTAATTTTCTTTTATTGTTCTTTTTGTTTATGCTGTTATTCCACTAGGAAAGTATTTGGATGAAAGGTATAAACAAGCTTTCAAAGTCTTGGTCAACCACCTCATATGTGATCAAGCATGGACTTATGCAGATCTAAGAAAGCACTTTGTGTTGTATACTGATGCTAGCTCTGTTACCAGGAGAATGTTCATGAGATCATAAAAATAGAATTAGAATGAATTTTATAAGTTATTGAGTCCAATCCTCTCATTTGAGCACTGTGGAAATTTAGGCACAAAGAGATTAAAGTGGCTTAACTAGGGTTACACAGATATTAAGGGGCAAAGGAAGAGGCAGAATTTGAATCTAGAGTCTACATTGCCATCCCCCAATGGTCACTATCAAACACTTGCCTTTGACAGTATAGAACTTATTTCCAGTGACATTCATTTGGCCATACATTGAGAACTGGAAGGGAGCTCAAAAACCTTCTAATCCAACCCCCCTAGTTTTACGTATGAGGACACTGAGGACCAAGATGGTTAGGTGACTTGGCCATGGTCACAAGATTACACTGAAAGTAAGTCAGAGACAGCATTCTCATTTTCTCATGTGAAAATTAAGCCTGATATTCACCTTCCCAGAAATTTGAATCATTCTTCACTTTCTTGAAATGTTTTATAATTGTTTCTATACAAGTCTTTAGTTTGCATTATTAGCTTGACTCCCACACATAATATGAATTTAGCATTCAGTTGGGTTGAATAAGTTTTCTTTCTTATTTTGCCTTCTTGATTTTTTTTATTATTAATTACAAATGCCATTAATTTGTGGATTTATTTTGTATGGTATTACTTTACTGAAGTTATTTCCTCAGACCATTTCTTTGTAGATTATCTGGGGTTTTCTAAGTAAACCTTCATGTTATCAGTAAATAGAAATAATTTTGTCTCCTCTATGCTTATGTGTATGGTTGATTTCTCTATCCTTTCTCATTGCTATTGTTAGCATTTCTAGTACTATACCAACTAAGAACAAGGAAAGAAAATATTCTTTCTTTACACCTGATTTTATGGAAAAACTATTTCTTCATTCCAAATAATGGTAGATTTACCTTGTAGATATATATTTTAATGCTATTAAAATTATTTTTCCATGCCTACATCTGTCAGACTTTTAGCATAGATTAGTGCTATATTTTATCAGAAACTTTTTTCTGGATTTGATGACATGATAATTTGGTTTGGGGTTTTTAGTTTTTAATGTGATATTGCTAGTATCTTACCTAATGATCTTGCTACAAATACAATTTGATCATAATCAATAATTTTTAATGGGTGACTTTGGTCTGGTTATTAGGTTTTGAAGTTTTTGAATTGATATTCATCAGTACTGTTATTTTTTAATATAATTTAATGCCTTTCTATTTTTTCAGCAATATAAAGCAATACTATTTTGTGATGTTTTATAACCTGCAAAATTGATGATTTCCTAATATATTTCTGTTCATTCTTCTAAGTTTTCTAAGTAAACCATATGTTATATACAAAGAGATAATTTTGCTTCCTCTTCATTTATAGTCAGCACCATTCATTATCATATTTTTGTAAATTGTTTTCATTAGCTTCTTTTGTTTTTGTTTTGTCTTTGCATTAAACACATAATTATAAAAACACCAAATATCTATGGATGTTCAATTAGTATTAATTTGATGCCTAAGGAAAGCATAAAAATATACCTCATTTAGATTGATAATAATTATATTTTAAAAAATTTTTAAACATCCTCTAAGAATTTTTTTCAGGAGCAAATTTTGCTTATAATATGAGAGAAGACTGTATATAAATCTAAGCTATTATTAGCACACCATTCATTTACCATTGTCACATACTACCTTATTGTGTTAGCTTATAGCTTTGTGATTGATGTTGTATCTCTTCATTCATACTGTAATCTCCTTGGGGACATGGAATATTTCTTCTATTGCTTTGAATTTCTATTTTTTTTCAATTAGCTTCTGTGCAATGCCCAACAAAATTCTGTACATGTAGCCGGCACTCATACCCATACTTTCATTTAACATGTCATCAGGAAGAGCTCTAGAGAACCCCAGTTCTCTCACATAATAACCTCCAGTAAATATCAGAAAATGGCCCATAGCCACTTGTGGCAGCAGGAAGAAAAATGGGTGGGCTAAAGATAAGGATGCATCAATTGGCCTAGTTCCTCCCAGGTCTGTCCTCTGGCCTTACTGTAGATGAGTGTTATATTTTGTCAAAAGTTTTTCTGCCTCTGTTAACATGATCTTTTCATTTGGGTTTCTTGTTTTATTTTTAATATAATCATGCTGGTTTCTTTCCTAATGATGAACCATCCTTGTGACCTTGCTATAAATACAAGTTAATCATAATGCATAATTTTAGAATGGATGGCTTTAGTTTCTTTACCAAGTTTTTAAATTTTCGAACTGATGTTCATGAGTGTTGTTCATTTTTTGAAGGTGGAACAACAGCAGCAAAAACAGTAGGGTAGAAAATGATTGGAGTGAAGTGACTTGCCCAGTATCACACAGTAATTGTCTGAGACCTGATTTGAACCCAGGTCTTTCTTCCCAACTCCAAAGCCAGCTGTCTATCCATTGTGTTACACTGCTTCTTTACATGAGAGATACATGCACTTTTTTAGGAGGCAGGGTACATGTGTGTGTATGTGTGTGTCTGTGTCTGTGTCTGGGTATCTATATGTCTGTGTCTGTGTGTGGGGGAGGGAGTGGGGGGGTTAGAGAAAACTGAATAAAGGAAAAAGTTAAAAATCAAAGGAAAAAATAAAGATGATGGGGGAAATTAAAAACACATTTTTGGTGTTTGCCTCATTCTTCTCACAAGACTAACTTCATTATAAACAAAACGATGTGTTAGATTAGAAAATAGTGCTAGAGAAGAGGAATAGAAAAAGAGACTCAAGTATTAAAGGAAGGAGAAATGAGCTTTTATTTGCACAGCTGTTGGTGCTTAAGCATAAAACTGTTCATCTAAAATAAAATATACTCATAAATGAAAATCTTCAATAGAAACCCATGAAAGCCTTTCTTTGAAATTGCTCCCTTTTTCTTGGTTAAGGCTCAAACTGTCCTGGTCAAATTATTTAGCCTTGCATAATCTTGATTCAGTTGTCCTCTGCCTTATCTAATTATTTATGCCTTCCCAAATTCTCACTGAGTTTATTCTGTCACTTTCCCATAATGAGAATAAAGTTTGCAAGATAATCTCTGAAAGCAAATAAACAAAATTAAGTCCCAGGAAATAGCTTTGTACTAGGAAGAGACAGTCATAATAAGATGATCACTATGATGAGGCAGAGGTCTTGTGAGGTGATGTTTGACTCGACTCTAAACAGTCCCTCTCAGGTATTCTCAGAGTCAAAGACATCCAACTCCTGCCCCTCATTTTGCTACTAATTCATCACCTTGGCAGTTCTTTATCTCTCTAGGTTCAAAAGGCAATCTGGGAGTATGTTCTGAAATTACTTCAGAAATTTACAAAATTAAAAAAAAATCCTCTTAATCAGATAATATCTTCTTTCATAAACTATTCTCTCTCTCTCTTTCTCTCTTTTTCTCTCTCTTTCTCTCTCTCTGTCTCTGCTCTTTTAAAAAAATCCTTTCATTAGAAATGAGATCTATTAACAGTATAAATAATAAAGAAACCTAGATAAATATTTACCCAATATATTGGCTGCTCTAGAGATTACTGTTGGAATCACCTCTAACAAAAGGGGAAATGAACAATTTTTTTGACTATAATTCTCTCACCAACTGCCCAAACTACTAGTTCATCCAGGTCTTAGTTCCAGCCGTTTCTAGTACATCCTATTATTTGTTTCTTTTGTTCTTTATTTTGTGTACTCAATGACTGGCTGATCATGTCTTTAGATTTCCCTAGGTATGGTACCACAAAAACAGGGGCTCAAATATTCCTGAATTCCATAATTGCCTTACCTGTCAGCAGCCATCTGCATCATATCACTTTAGAATATACTAATCCTAGTATTCTCTATGATTCTCATGTTAGTCTACCCATGGTCTTTATAACACTAGGGAAAGTCCTTCAGAGTCTCTTTGGCAGGGGATTTTTAAAAGCAAGGCCCCTCCTCCTCCTCCTATTCTTCCTCCTTCTTCTCTTCCTCTTCTTTCCCCCCTCTCTTCCTTTTCTTTCTCCTCTTCCTCTTCCTTCTTCTCTTTCTCCTAATTATAATGATAATGAAAATAACAACAACATCTTAGATACTCTCTATCCTTTAAAAACTCACAGACTACAAATTTCTACATTATTCATATAAACCCCAAAATATCTTTGAAAATTCACAAAGAAACGGTATGAGAACTGGAACATCATTAAAAATAAAAATACTCTGCTTAACTGCCTGCACATAACACTGACCCATAAAAGTTAAAGAGTAATACTTATAATAGTTATTGCCTAATATTCCTAAGCTACAGGCTATTTGAATTGAAATTGAAATACTCTCAGAATAGAGTGAAAATTGAAAGAAATCAAAGCCATGTGGAAACAGGAAGATACATATATCATCCCCAAGATCTCCTACTTTGGGAGTTGTCCCAAAGATTATTTCAATGAATAGTCTACTTCATTCAATTACAAAAAAAGCATTTTCCACCCACCTGCCCAAGAGTCCATTGAACATTAAACAAATGATAAGTAAACTGAGGTAGGAACTTGTCCCAGACCATTTCTATCTGAACTTTATAAGAAAAGATGAGAATGAGATCAAAATGATAAATGATGATGCTATTGATAATTTGGAGCTTTAAGGTATCTTCCTACAAAGTATCTTCTTCCCAGCAATTCTATGACATAGGTGGTATAAGTATTAAGATCTTTATCATGAGGCAATTAGGTGGCTCAGTAAACCTGAATTCAAATTGTAATTCAGATCCTTACTAACTGTGACCCTGAGTAAATCACTTAACCTTGGTTTGTTTTATTCTCCTCAACTATAAAATGGGGATAATAAAGACATTGACCTCCGACCTCTCAGAGGTGTTGCATGGTTCAAATCAGATAATATTTGTAAAGCATTTAGCATAGAGCCTGGAACATAGTAGGTGCTTAAAAGGGGTTGTTTCTTTCTTTCCCATTTTACATATAAGGAAACTTAGTAGTCTTGGACAGTCACAAAATCCTTGCTAAACTTCAAGGCAGGGATGGGGGGGGTGGAGCCAAGATGGCTGAGTGAAAGCAGTGACTTGCTTGAGCTGTCCCCCAAACCCCTCCAAATACCTGTAAAAAACAACTCTAAACAAATTCTAAAGCAGCAGAACCCACAAAAAGACAGAGTGAAACAAATTTCTAGCCAAAGACAACCTGGATGGTTGATAGCAAAGGTATATCATGCTGGGCAGGGAGAGGAGCGCAGTTCGGTGTGGGTGCGCAGGCAGCAGCAAACCTGGAGCAGGCCTCAGAGGACTGAATCTGTGGATAGCTGTGGCGGTTTCCAGACTTCTCAACCCATGAACACCAAAGACAACTTAGAAGGTCAAAGGGAAAAGTCTGTGACTGCAATGAGACAGAGCTTGGGACAGTACATTCTCCACATTTGAACCAGACTCTTACCTTAACAAGGAGTTTAAAACTCAAGTAATTGGCCGGGATCATGAGTAAGCAGTGCAAAAAGAGTCAGACTATATTATCTTACTTTGGTGACAAAGGACATCAAAACATACAACCAGGAGAAGACAACAAAGTCAAAGCTCATACATACAAAGCCTCCAAGAAAAATACGAATCAGTCCCAGGCCTTGGAAGACCTCAAAGGGAATTTTGAGAAGGAAGTAAGAGAAGTAGAGGAAAAACAGAAGAGAAATGAGAGTGATGCAAGAAAATCATGAAAAAGAAGTCAACAAGTCAACCTTAAAAAATAGCCTAATCCAAATGGCAAAAGAGGTCCAAAAAGCCAATGAGGAGAAGAATGCCCTAAAAAGCAAAATTGGCCAAATGGAAAAGGAAGTCCAAAAGATTACTGAAGAAAATACTTCCTTAAAAATTAGAATAGAGCAATTGGAAGCTGGTGACTTTATGAGAAATCAAGACACTGTAAAACAAATCCAAAAGAATGAAAAATTAGAAAACAATGTGAAATATCTCATTGGAAAAACAACTGACCTGGAAAATAGATCCAGGAGAGAAAATTTCAAAATCATTAGACTATCTGAAAGCCATGATCAAAAAAAGAGACTAGACATCATTTTTCAAGAAATTATCAAGGAAAACTGCCCTGATATTTTAGAACCAGAGGGCTAAATAGAAGTGGAAAGAATCCACCAATCTCCTCCTGAAAGAGATCCCCAAAGGAAAACTCCTAGGAATATTGTAGCCAAATTCCAGAGTTCCCAGGTCAAGGAGAAAATATTACAAGCAGCCAGAAAGAAACAATTCAAGTATTGTGGAAACACCGTCAGGATAACCCAAGATTTAGCAGCTTCTACTTTAAGGGACCGCAGGGCATGGAATATAATATTCCAAAGGACAAAGGAGATAGGATTACAACCAAGAATCACCTACCCAGCAAAACTGAGTATAATCCTTCAGGGTAAAAAATGGTCATTCAGTGAAATAGAAGACTTTCAAGGATTCTTGATGAAAAGACCAGAGCTGAATAGAAAATTTGACTTTCAAATACAAGACTCAAGTGGAACATGAAGAGGTAAACAGGAAAGAGAAATCATAAGAGACGTATTAAGGTTGAACTGTTTACATTCCTGCATAGAAAGATGATATTTGTTACTCATGAGACCTTTTCAGTATTAGAGTAATTGGAGGGAAAAAATATATATAATATGTATATATAGATAGATAGTTGGCACAGGGTGAGTTGAAGATGAAGGGGTCATATCTGGAGAATAAAATTAAGGGTTGAGAGAGGATTATACTAGGAGAAGGAGAAAGGGAGAGGTAGAATGGGGTAAACTATCTCACAAAAATAACAGAAAAGAAAAGGCTCTTACAGTAGAGGGAAAACAGGGAAGGTGAGAGGGAATGAGTGAATCTTATTCTCATAGGATTTCACTTAAGGAGGGAATGACATACACACTCAATTGGGTATGGAAATTTGTTTTACCCTACAGGAAAATAGAGGGGGAAGGGGACAAGAGAATAGGGTGATGATAAAGAGGAGGGCAGATTGGGAAAGTGGGTAAACAGAAGCAAATACTTCTGAGGAGGGACAAGGTCAAAAGAAAGAATAGAATAAATGGAGGGGCAGGAAAGGATTAAGGGATATAGAGTTAGTTTTTCACAGCATGTCTACTATGGAAGTGTTTTTCATAACTGCACATGTATAACCTATGTTGAGTTGCTTGCCTTTTCATTGAGGGTGGGTGGGGAGGGAGAAAGGGAGAAAATTTGGAACCCAAAGTTTTAAAAACACATGTTTAAAAAAATGTTCTTATATGCAACTGGGAAATAAGAAATACAGGAAATAGGGTACAAAAATCTATACTGCCCTACAGGAAAATAGAAGGGGAAGAGTTAAGAGAAGGGGGGGAGAGATAGAAGGGAAGGCAGACTTGGGGAAGGGGTATTCAGAATGCATGCCATTTTGGGGTGGGAAGAGGGTCGAGATGGGGTGAAAATTTGGAACTCAAAATCTTGTGGAAGTAAATGTTGAAAACTAAAAATAAATTAAAGAACAAAAGAAAAAGTCCTGTGGACAGCCAAAAAAAAATTTCAAGGCCTAGCTCGGTAGCTATATCCATATATCCTTCTGTCATATATCCAGGCAGAAGTAATCACTCCTCCCTCAGGCAAAAATTTGTAGATCTATTATACATTTATTTTATTCAAATTTGCCTTTTAGTTTTGTGGGTCTTTTCCTTCTCTGCTCTAATAATAGTTAAATTTATTAAGAGTAGGTGACATAATTCATCTTAAACATTTCCACAGTCCAGAGTTAAGTGCTGTGTGTGGAAAATATCTCTGAAAGGCCTCAAAGCATTTCTTCTACCTCTTGGTAGATATGTGAGGGCTAGAGGTACAAAACAGATAAATTCTTGTATGTAACCAATATCTTCATTTGTTTTGTTTGATTATACATATTCAAGACAAGGAGATATTTCTGTTAAGGTTGAAGGAGGAAATGGCTAGAAATATTAGACAAAAAATATATGGATAAAGAATTTTAAAAGTTATACAGGGAAAAGGGAGAAAAGGTATAAATCTGCAGTTTTTGATCAACATTTTCCCCATATTATTCACCGTCCACAAGTAGTAAGATATGATTAATTCATTTCTTATTCTGTACTTCTAGGCTCTCATCTCTCTACTCAGAGCAGGAAGAAATGCTTTATCATCAATCTTTTGAAGTCACAATTGGTCATTGTTTAATTAAACTTTTGAGATCTTTCAAAAATGTTTCTCCTTGTATGTCACATAAATGTATCTTCTGGACCTGCTCACTTAATCCTATACTATTTCATGAGTCTTCTCATATTTTTCTGAATCCAACATGTTCTCATTTCTTGTTGCACAGCAAAATTCCATTATCTTCTTATGTCACAGTTTGTTCATCCATCCCCCAATTTATATGCAAACACATACATGTGCACATACAAGCTTAAGTAGCTAGCAACAAATTATTCTATTTTGACCACTTCTATATCACTCTTCTCTTCCCTTTTTTAACATATGTGTGTATGTGTGTGTGTGTGTGTGTGTGTGTGTTTAAAGCATTGTATAGGGTACAAGTTTATAATTTCCTATATGGTTTTGATCTTCTTCATTTTTCTCTGAGTCTTGTGAAGTTTATGATTGTTGATGACTGCCCCACTCCCAAAATACAGGAAATTTTTTTTTAATTCCCCAGTCTCTAGTATAGTACCTTAAACAGTTGTTCAATAAATGTTTGTCCAATTGAATTTAATTGAAGTTTAAATAAAGATTCTAATCCTACAAAATGTTTTAATTATTCCCACTTTCCTGAAATTATAGGATTAATAATACAGAAAAGTTGTAGTATTTTGAAAGTTAAAGAGGAGAGTCGATGTAAAATAGAAAAATGAAGGGATGTTGCACTGAAATTAGTTCCTCCCCTTTCTAAATGCACAATAGTCTTGCTCAAATGGATGCTTTTCCATGCCTTATATGTATTCCATACTGTCCCGTTTCTGTGTCTGTTCAAGCCTTTTTCTGTTCCTAGAATGCCCTAACCACTCCTACCCCCTTTGACTTTCATCTTTACCGATTGAAATGCTCTCCATCTTTTAAGGCTTAGTTGAAATGTCATCTCCTCTATGAATTCTTCCCTAATTGCTTTCCCCATCCTCTCCCATCAATATCAGTAAGAGGATCATAGCATTTTTATCTGAAAGGAACTTTAGTGATTGCCTAACCCACTTCGTTCATGTCACAGATGAAGAAATAGAGGCCAAGAAAGATGAAGTGAATTGTCCAAAGTTAAAGTGATAAATATCAAATTGAGGTTTTGAATCCACTCCACCTGAACCCAAACCTAGTGCTTCTTCCAGTGAACCATATTGTTTCTACAGAATTTTAATAGCTCTTTCTTGGAATTGCATTCTGGGAAGATGGCAGAGTAGGTCAGAATTTTCCAGGCTTTCCAGTTCTTAAGGAAGAAAACAACTTGAAAACTTGAATCGAGCAAGTGGAATTGAATGATGCTTATAAGACACCAAGATATAATAAAACTAGAAAAAAATAGAAGAGAACATGAAACATCTCATAAAAACAACTGATGGGAAAAACAGGTTGAGGAGAGATAATAAAAGAATTGTCAGACTACCTGAAATTTATGGTAAAAAAAAAATTTGGATACAATATTACAAGAAACTATTAAGGAAAATTGCCCTAAAGTTCTAGAACAAAAAGGTAAAGTAGAAATAGAAAGAATCCACCAATCATCTCCTGAAAGAGATCCTAGGGGAAAAAAAAACTTACATGAATGTTGTAGCCAAGTTTCAAAATTCCCAGATTAAGGAGAAAATATTTCAAACAAAAAGAAAAAAAAGTTAAATACTATGGGGAAACAATCAAGATTTCACAAGACCTAGCAGCTTCGGTACTAAAAGACCATAGGTCTTGGAACATTTTATTTAGAAGAGCAAAGGAACTGGGGTTGCTTCCAAGAATAATTTATGCAGCAAAATTGAATATAATCCTCATTTTTTTTTAAAGTGGACATTTGATTAACTGAAAGACTTCCAGTTATTTGTAACAAAAAGACCAGAACTCAATGAAAAATTCTATATAAAAAGATCCAGAAGAAATATAAAGAAATCATTAAAGGCGAATTATCAAGCTGACAAAGGTTGAAGTATTTACTTATAATATATGAAAATGTTATCAGTATTCTTAAAAATGCTACAATTACTAAGGTAGTTTGAAATAAAGGTTGTGGCTGAGTTGAGTATGAAGGGTGATTAAAAAAACAAAATTGTGTGGGAAAAGGTAAAAAGGAGCAATTATCTCAGAAAAACAGGGAATAGAAGGAAAAACCAATACAAAGAAACAGGTGGGGGTGGAGGGCTGGTAGTGTTGGAATCTTACTCTCATCTGGGTTGGAGAGGAAACAAAGTATGCATTTGAAGAGGTTTAGAAATCTTCTGAACTTCTAGAGAGGTGAGAAAACTGGGGAATGGGGGGGAGGGACTTTTAAAAGGGTATACAGAATAAGATTAAGAGGGTAGGGAGAGAAGAAAAGGGAAGGAATTTTAGAGCGGTAGGTAAAATAAGATAAGGGGAAAAGATAACAGGAGTGGTGTAAAAGAGAGGCTGAGAAGGAAAATAGTGAGTAAAAATAAGATGGAGGGAAATTCACAAATAGTAATTACAACTTTGAATGTGGATGGGATGCTCTCACCCGCAAAACAAATATGAGCAGAATAGATTAAAAATAAGGAGCCAACAATATATTGTTTACAAGAAACATTTAAGAATGAGAGATACACACAGAGTTAAAATAGAAAGTTGGAGTAGAATTTATTATGTGTCAACTGATGCAAAAAAGAAAGGCAGGGGTAGCAATTGTGATCTCAGACATAGTGATGGCCAAAATAGATTTAATTAAAAGAGATAAATAAGGTAAATGCATTTTGATAAAAAGCACCATAGACAATGAAACAATATCAATACTGAACCTATATGCACCAAATACTATAACATCTAATTTTTTTTAAATAAAAGTTAAACATATCACAAGTGGAGATAGATAGTAGTACTATATTAGTAGAGGACTTTAATCTTCCCCTCTCAGAACTAGACAACTCTAACCCCCCAAAAATTGATAAAAAAGTTAAGGGAGTAAATAGAATTTTAGATAAACTTGGTATGATAGATATCTGAAGAAAAATGAATGGAAATAAAAAAGAATACACCTTTTTCTCGGTGGTTCATGGTATCTTAACAAATATTGACCATATATTCGTAGAAAAAATAATAAAGTTAAAAGTAGAAAAGCAGAAATATTAAAAGTATCCTTTTCAGATCAGAATGCAATAACAATTCTATTTAATAAGGAACCAAGGAATATAGATCAAAATCAGGTTGCATATTAAACAAACTAATCTTAAAGAATGAGTGGGCTAAATAATAAATCATAGAAACAAGCAATAATTTCATTAAAAAGAATTACAATAGTGAGGTAATATATCAAAACCTATGGGATACAGAAAAAGCAATGACTAGAGGAAAATTTATATCTCTTAATGCTCACATGAATAAAATAGAGAAAGAGAAGAGTAATGAACTGGGCATGCAATTAAAAAATAGAGAACAAATTAAAAATTCCCAGTTAAACACTCAATTAGAAATCCTAAAAATTGAAGGTGAGAATAATAAAATTGAGAGTAAAACAACTGAATTAATAAAGAAAATTAGGAGTTGGTTTTATAAAAAAAACAAATAAAATAGATAAACAATTGGCTAATTTGATTTTTAAAAAGAGAAGAAAGGCAAATCACTAGTACCAAAAATGAAAAGGGTGAATATGCCATTAATGAAGATGAAATTAAAACAGTTATAAGTTATTTTGCCAAATTATACATCAATAAATTTAACAATTTAAGTGAAATGGAAGAATATGTACAAAAATATAAATTGCCTAGATTAGCAGAAGAAGAAATAGAATATCTAAATAGATCTGCTTTAGAAAAAGAAATTGAACAGGCCATAAATAAGGTTCCTAAGAGCACCAGGATCAGATGATTTTTCAAGCCAATTCTATCAAACATTTAAGGATAAATTAATGTCAATATTAAAGAAATTATTTTGAATAATGAGTAAACAAGGGATCTTACCAAATTCCTTTTATGAAAATAATATGATGCTGATACCTAAACCAGGAAAAGTAAAAACAGAAAGAAAGAAAAAACTATAGGCCAATTTCATTAATGAATATGAATGCAAAAATCCTAAATAAAATGTTAGCTGAAAGATTACAACAATATTCTACAAAGATTATACACTATGATCAAGTGAGATTTATACAGGAATACAGTCTTTTTTTAGTATAAGGAAAATTATAACATAATTGATTGCATTAATAATAAAAGTTTAAAAATTCTATGATAACATCAATAAACACAGAAAAACCTTTTGATAAAGTTCAATTCATTTTTATTTTTAAAAAAGTGAAAATATTGGTATGAATGTTTTTTCCCTTAAATTGGTAAAAAAAAATTTATCTAAAACCATCAGCATGGGTTATTTATAATGGGGATAAAATAGAATCTTTCTCAGTAACATCAGGTGTGAAACAAGCATGCCCACTGTCATCGATATTATTCAATATTGTATTGGAAATCCTAGTAATAGCAGTAAGAGAAGAAAAAGAAATAGGAATTAGAATAAGGAATTAGATAATAAAGCTATCTCTTTTTGCAAATAATATGATGATATTCATATGGAATGGAGTAGACATAGAATTTACAACAGCAAATAAACATAATAACTTCATATTTGACATGTGTAAAGACTTAAGATTTTGGGATAAGAATTCATTATTTGGTAAAAATTGTTGGGAAAACTGGAAAGCAACATGGCAAAAACTGGGCATTGACCAATATCTTACACCATTTACCAAAATAAGGTAAAAAATGGATACATGACATATATAAAGAGATTTTACAAGAAAACTAGAAGATCATAGAACATATTATTTTTCAGACTTATGGATAGGTGACCAATTTATGAATAAAAAAGAGATAGAAAGCAAAATTAGGTGTAAAATAAATAATTTGATTACATTAAATTAAAAAAGGATTTCTACAAACAAAACAAATGTCAGGATCAGAAGAAAAACAGAAAATTGGGGGAGAATTTTATAGACAGTTTCTCAGATAAAGGTGTCATGTCTAAAACATATGAAGAACTTTGTCAAATCTATAAGAATACATAGAAGTCATTCTCCAATTGTTAAATGGCCAAAGGAGATGAACAAACAATTTTCTGAAAATGAAATCAAAACAATTTATATTTGTATGAAAAAAAATCCTCTAAATCATTATTGATTAGAGAAATGCAAGTTGAAACAACTTGAGATATCATTTCACACCTACCAGATTGGCTAAAATGATTGGAGGTTAAAGTGACAAATGTTGGAAAGAATGTAGAAAAATTGGGACATTAATGCATTGTTGGTGAAATTGTGAACTGATTCAACCAGTAAATCTTCTGTTAAAAAAAAAAAAAGATTTAAAAGAGCAATCTGGAATTATGCCCAAATTGTTATTAAGCAACTTTACATTTTGACTCAGTAATACCACTACTTGCTCTATTTCTGAAGATAATTAGGAAAAAGGAAAATAACCTATATACTCTAAAATATTTAACTCTCTTTGTGTGGCAAAGAACTGAAAGTTACAAGGATGTCCATCAACTGGGGAATGGCTGAACAAGTTGTAGTATGCTATCATGATGGAATACTACTGCACTATAAGAAATGATGAGCTCGATGATTTTAGAAAAACATGGAAAGACTTGTATGAAATAATGAAGAGCAGAATGAGTAGAACCAAGAGAATATTTTAGTTAATAGCGATATTGTTTTAAGAACAACTTTGATCAATTAAGTTATTTTAACTATTATAAATACCCAAATTAACTATAAAGGACATGTGAAGAAAGACACTATCTGCACCCAGAGAAAGAACTGATAAATAGAAGTATATATGGAATAATTTTACGCATATATATCTACTTGTGTGTAATGGTAGCTGTCTCTAGCATGGGTGGTAGGGTATAGAAAAAAAAGAAATTTACATGATAATTTTGTTGCACATTTTAGAGGAATAGCAAGTTGTGCATAGTAGATTGGAAGTTTCATGTGCAATCATCTTTTTATTGTAATATGCTATAGAAATGTTTGTTTTATTCCATAAATTGAAAATAATTTTAAATGACATTTTCTTTATACTTCTTTTAAGTTTTTACCATTTTGTATTAAAGTTTATTGACTATATACCATATCCCCTTTCTAGACTGAGTGCTCCATAAAGTCAAGGACCACATTTAATTTAATCTTCACATCTCCCCCTGCCCCAAAACATCTAGCATGGTATTCCGTACAAAATGGAAATTTAAAGAATGCTTTTTGAAGTGCATTAAAGTAAAATATAGGAATCATTTGGGAATGGTGAAACAAATCATAAGATAGGAATGTAATGCAATTTTACTGGTATTTAAATAAATGATGATATGTAAAATTCAGAGAAGCATGGAAAAACTATAATCACAGTGAAGTAAATAGAATGAAATAGAAGAAAAACAATATTCGAACCTGAATTTCAATCCTGTCTCAGACACTGACTAGTTATTTGGTCCTCAGGGGAAAAAAAAATCTCTGTGCACCTCACTTCTCTCACCTGCAAAATGAAGAAATAGAAATCAGTGACCTCTAAGCTCTCTTCCAACACTAAATTTATGATTCTATGAATATACACAATAATTGTAATAATGTAAATGAAAAAGCAATAAAATTAAACTGAACACTTAGTAATTATATCAAAGATGGCATGGGAGAAAAAAAATGAGAAAATGTGTCTCCCTTCATTTCAAAGATGGGTAATTATAGGTATGAAATATTTCATATATTATCTAATGAGTTGGATATCTAGGTTGGTTTTACTAAAATGTTCTTTTTTTCTTTTCTCCCATTAAATCTTTTTTACAGAAGATTTACTGTGTAGCAAAGAAGACGAGAGGCATATTTGGAAGTTAAGGTGATGCAAAAAACAAAAAACATCTTTAAAAAAGGGGAGAGAGGAATCAATGGTAATCAACTGTGGGGAACCATTATACAGCCAGAAAAAAATACTTCACTGGTCATATGTATTTGCTTTTTTTTCTTACTGATAAATTATTGAATGTGTGGGTTCCAGTCCTTCCAGTGACACACAGTAGCATTGTTATGATAAATAAATTACTCAACACTAACACTCTAAGACCAAGTTGCAGATGGACTGTTAACCCAACTTAGCTGAGGGAGTTTCCACACCAAGAATTGTTTATGCCAATGAAATCACATGTCAAAATCAAATGTCTTTTCCTCAACAGTTTCCTTCCCTTCCCCTTCTTAAACAACAGCAACAATTTATAGACTGTGCATTGATTAAGAAGAAAGGAAATCTCCCTGAGTTTTGGATAATATTATAGTAAGCATTCTCCAGTATTGAAGAAGATTGGAAATTCCCAGTCAGGGAAAAAAAGTAATGGGTCAATTCAGTGAAATAATTTTACTCTTTCTGGTTTTGTTATTTCTCCATTTTCTCCCAATTAGTTCAGAAGAGTTGTGGAGAAATAGACTTTTTCAAGTTTAAAAGTAATATTGTGGGGCAGCTAGGTGGCACAGTGGATAGAGCACCAGCCCTGAAGTCAGGAGGACTCTGAGTTCAAACCCGGCTTCAGACCAAACACTTGATACTTACTAGCTGTGTAGCCCTGGGCAAGTCACTTAACCTCAATTGCCTAAAAAAAAACAAAAAGAAAGAAAAAAAAGTAAAAATAATATTGCTTAGATGCTTTTATTCATACCATGGTAGTACTAGAGGGGTTAATTTATTTTTTATTATTTAAATATGTATGTATGTATACACACACACATACATATAATGTTGTTTTTGCATCATCTTCATTTTCAAATATATCCTTGCCTCCTCCCTTACTGAATGATCTACCTCTTGAACAAATGATAAAAAAAAATTGTAGCACTAATAAACATATCAATAGAGTCTGACAGTACATATATTATTCCAAAACCTAGTCTGCTGCATCTATAAAAATGGCAACGAAGTGTATTTTCTTATTTTTTCACCAGGGTCAAGTTTGGTTATTATAATTACATCACTTCCTAGCTTTGTTATTTCTATTTACATGGTCATAGTCATTGTATATATTGTTTTACTCTGTATCAGTTCATTTAAGGCTTTCCAGGATTAAAGGATTGATTTTGAATGTTGAAAACTATAGATCCTTTAGGCTAAAATGTACAGGAAAAAATCATTTTAATGAAGACGATGGGATCATGCATTTAGAGATAGTTGTCTAGTCATACTTTTCCTTTATATAAGTGAGAAAACTGAAATCAGGAAGCTAAATGATTTGCCCAAAGTCACATAAATTGTCATAGACCTGGCATTCAAACCCAGGCACTTTTGCTTCAAATTTGCTACTCTTTCCACAACTCCATGATGCTATATCAATATACCTACATTTACTGTTATCTTATAAGCAAATAGCACGAACTCATGTGGTAGCTTTCAAATTTTGGACCAGGGAAACTTGGTCCTTCAGGAATCATTTCAGATGGTCCTTTGGAAGAAGTCAATCAAAAAGGTCAGATTTAAAATGTGTTTGTTCTATCACCTGCAGATCCAATGCCTAATGAGGAACCCCAACACCTAGAGGAAACACAGAAAGATTCCATGACTTTAAAAGATAAAGTGATTGGCATACTTATTGATGAAGTACCAGACAAGATTTCAGAAGACATGGAGAAAGAGCAGCATGGTATTACGGAAAAAGGGAGTTGGAAGACTCAGGTTCAAATCTTGCATACACATACACACACGCACACACACACACACACACACACACACACACAAATAAGCAATAGATATAGATATTACCTTCAGCAAGTCACTTAATATCTTTGGGCCTCAGTTTCTTCATTTATAGAATGAGAGGACTGGACTAGATCTGGGAGGGAGGTGGTATTATTATCACTATTTTAAAAATAAGAAAACTGAGGCAAACATATTAAATGACTTCCAAAGTCACATGGCTACTAAGTTTCTGAAATTACATTTGAACTCACGTTTTCCTGACTCCAGATCCAGAGTTCTATTCAGTATAACACTTAACTGCCACCAGCACCAAGCATTTCCTGTGTTCAAGGCACTGCACTAAGAGGTTAGGATACAAATAAAAGATATTATGGTAGTCTCTTCCCTCAAGGAGCTTACAATCAAATAAGGGAAAGTAATATATAATGGGAAGCTGTATAGCTACCTACCACCCCCACCCCACTGTAGCATGATATGGAGATGGCCAGAGAAGTGGTATAGAGACTTAGTTTGAGTGAAGATAAAATAAAAGCTCACCTCTTAGAGCCAGAGGACTTAGGGATGGAGTCCAAGGTTCTAACTGGAAAAAGATTCTGATGATTGACGGAATGTTGTGTAGACACAGCCAGGAAGTGACAAAAACAGATTGTTGTTTTTTTTAATGTACTTCTAGAGCAGAGGCATGGAGAAAATAGTCTTAAGAGTATTTAGAGAAGAGGAAATTAGGGCCAAGCAGGAAAAAGCCCTGCCCACTTTAAAAAGTGGTTTCAGAAATGAAGGACAATGCCCTCAGTGGTTTGGCTGTTTTTACACTTGATGCCAGCAATGAAATTGTCTGTGACTGCCTCCTGGGGAAGGAAGTGGTAGCCTTCTAATTTCAGTTCCTAAGACAAAGTCCTACTTGCTGCTCCACCCTAGTTCCAGCTTAGGATGATATGATAGCTATCCTCATCTGGAAATGACTAGTTGTTGGAAACTAGTCCTCCTCTGTTATATAGGTTGTAAATGTCCTGGACATGCCCTTCTGCTCAGTGTTCTCTTTTTTTTTCTTTTGTTCCTTATATGGACTTTTTAAAGTTCTGCTTTAAAATCCTTCTCTATAGGGTTCTTAAAATCTTTTAGAATTATTTAAATAAAAAAGGAGAGTTAAAAATTTAACAAAATAATGAATCTGTGCTATTTAATATTTTAACTATGACTTGGATAAAGACGTAATTGGAATATTCATTAAATTTGTAGATGATACAAAGCTGGAAGGGATAATCAACACACTTGATGACAAGATGCTAGTTCCAAGAAGATCCTTTTTTTTAGGCAATTGGGGTTAAGTGACTTGCCCAGGATCACACAGCTTGTAAGTGCCAATAGATATAGATATCTATTCTGTGTTCCTATTCCATCCCATATCCCGTATTTATCCCAGGGTCTAGCACATAATAGGTGCTCAATAAAAGCTTGATGATTGATAGATTGATTCTTCTATTACTGGAACCAACCAAACCAGAAATTTCCAGCTTCTTAATTCATTTGTCTCTTCATTCTTGTGAAAATAGAGACAAGATAATCAATGAAAACTATGAATGGGACCCCCATCCTTGCCCATAAATCATCTGGTTTGCTTTAGATTCAGGAACTTCCTCAGTCTTGAGGCTCTCTTGTTCTCCGAGTTGCTCCTTGAGAGGACAAAGTTTGTCTCATGTTTCTCTTTTCATCCTCAAAACCTAACGTGGTCCCTGGTACATAGAAGGTACTTAACAAGTATTTATTGACAGAATAGCTTACTGACAAAGGAGAGAGAGAACCAGGATTTTCCATCCATTTGATTAGCAAGAGCTTGAAATGAAGATATGCCAAATCCTGGAAGAAGTCTTTTTGAGATTAGTATGGACTCCTTCCTCCTAGCATAGTAGGGTCTTGTGACTATGATTATCTGGTTCCATCCCTGGTTATATATCTTCTCTGTCCTACCCTGTACTGTTTGAAGGTGTCAGTTATGGCCCCAGTTTAGATGGTGGATATTCTGGCCAAGTTTGATGATACAAGGTATATGCGGTGGGGGAGGGGTAGTGATCAACACTGCCTTATCATCACCCTTCCATTGTTGCCCCTACTTCTTTTTGGGCTTTCTGCACTAATTCCAATTAAGACATATGGCCTTTCCTTAAACATATTCATGAAAAGAACCTAATGCTTTCAGTTTTGACTAACTTCTCCGATTATTATTCAAAGACTTTTTTTAAGTTCTAGCAACCAGTACCAGAGCTAACATGGTCTTTCAGGAGTTGCATCCAAATGTCAATATCCTAAGGAGAAAGATTCCTCTCCCCAAGAGACAAATTTTTATTCTGCCTGAACCTCACTCCTACATCCTAATACTGGCCACAAACAAGCTCTCTCATTTGAACCCTGACTGCCCCCCACCAATGTCCTCAACAGCTATTTCTCTTTCCTGAGGCTCCTCAGAAGAGTACAGTGAGCTTCCTCCCAAGCCACTCCTTTATAGGGCACCTGGCCTTGGAACCTATGGCATACAAGAATCTATTCTCTTTGAAAATAGTGGAGTCTCCCTTCCCATAAGGTTTTTGTTTTGTTTTGTTTTGTTTTGTTTTTTGTTTTTTAGCAAAAGCTGAATGGTCACTTGTTGGGCATAATACAGAGGAGATTCTTGTTCAAGGAGAGGTTGTACTGAATGCTCTCTATACTCCTTCCACCTCTGAGACTCAATGGTTTGCTCATTCTGCCACTATATAGGCTAAATATGAGTTGATTAGGTAAACTCTAAATCTAATAAATGAACCAATCAAATTCTCTTGTCTATGTTTTATATGCAGAAGGAAATGAATAATCTAGATATGGTTTATAATTTATAATATCAGATCTACAGACCCTAATTTTCACCTGTGATAATCATGATAAGCATCACTTTTGTATAATATTAGGGGAAGTGGGAAAGAGGGTAAGGGAATATAGACGATGAATTTATTCACTTCTTAAAAAGACAAAATAATAGCTGATGTGGTCTGTAATGGAATGAGTCTGTGAAAATTAAAATGTTGAAAAATCAGAATGACTTATTGAACAGAAGGAAGGAGCTGAGTTAGAGTTAGTATTCATCAATCAATTGGATCTTGTGGCTCAGTGGACAGAGCAGTGGGCCTGGAGACATTAAGACCTGAGTTCAAATCCAACCTCAGACACTTACTGGCTTATGTGACCTTGAGCAAGTGACTTATGAAGCAGCTAAGTGTCTCAGTGGATAGAGTTCTGACCCTGGAGTTAGGAAGACCTAAGTTCAAATCTGGCCTCAGGCACTTATTAGCTGTGTAACCTCTGTTTGCCTTAATCCACTGCAGAAGGAAATGGCAAACCACTCCCATGTCTTTGCCAAGAAAACCCAATGGATGGAATGGTCCAAGGTGTCATGAAGAGTCAGATGTGACCAAAACAAAAGCAACAACATGCATTTCAGCAGTCCTGTAACATTTAGTGGGGAGGTGTGTGAGGGGAAGACTTCTTGAAATACTTTACAAAGCTTTATCAGGGAGCTGAACCAAAGCAAACACCAAAGGCAAAAACTGATACTAATTTTTATAAAAAGATGAGAATGTTGACAGTTATATGGCATGAGATATGCTGATACAGCCAATCCACGCCCCCCCCCCCCTTTGCTTCATTGGGAATTAGATTGGAATTGTAAAGGTTTTATTTGGCTTTCTAGATCACTTGTTGAATATCTAAAAACCTAAAAATGAATGTTTCTGTCAGCGATAGCTAATCAAATCAATTATGTGGAGACAATTTACAGGGGAAAAAAATCCCCTTAATTGTTGAACATGGACTATTAATCTGCTGTATGACTCACTAAGCAACCACTAAAGTAGGCTAGACCTCTACCTTTTTTCTAGATATTCTCTCCCCTGCTTCCCTAAACACTGAACACTTTTACCTGTGGCTAACTCTATATCTATTTCTTCTCTGTCTTTGTTGGTTTTTTAAAAAATTTTATTGATGTTTTATTTTTACATTACAGACATTTACAGATTATTCCCACTTCCTGGGAGGTTTCTTGTAACAAAATAAAACTAACAATATAATGACCACATCAGAAAGGGAATGTGATATTCCACATCTGTATAACATGCCCCACATCTCTATTTTTTTAATTAACATAAATCTATTTTCTCTCCTTCCCACATCCCACCTCACTGAAAAAAGATAAAAGAAAAACAAATTTCTTTTAACAAATATGCATAGTCACATCTGTCTCTAGCTGACACCTTTTCCTCCCACTCTAGCCTCTTTCCTTCTCTTACATATAGGTTTTCCCTCAAGGTTTTGTCCTTGGGATATTTCTCTTCTCTCCCTACAGGCTCTCCTTTTGAAATCTCTTTTGAAAATCTTGATTCTCATGTTCTTTTATCCACATAAGTCCCCATCCTTCTACTACTTCTCAGTCATCTCTACACTATTTTACCTATATTCTAGCCATCAGCTTAATCTCCCCACCACCCATTCCCAGGTTATGTTGGTAAATGTTTAACAACCAGCTCTCCGAGTGGGGGGGAACACTATAGAAATAGCATACTTTTAAGGTTAGTTTACATTATTAACATTTTCCCCATTACTTTCTTAAGTCATCCAATCAACAAAGCAATAAATCAAACCCTAATTTGTAAGGTTGGCTAATTTCTAAAGTATAAACGCTTACATTGAAATTTAACAATTTGCTTTCACTGGCCTTTTTTGCCAAGTGGCACACCCCTGCCCCACCCCAACCTTGGGATTCCAGTTTTTGTCTTATCTTGCCCAGAACCAGTTCTCCATGCTACTTTTAAGCTATCTTCATACCATGAAACTTTACATTGCTTCCTACCCTACTAACTTCTCACACCTTATGTGTTTTTTTCTCACATTAGGATGTTAGCCCCTTGAAGTCAAGGACTGTTGCATTTATTTACATTTTTATCCCTAGCACTTAGCACTTTGCCTGACACATACTTAAACATTTAATAAAAACTTTATCTACCAAATTAGTATTAGGAATAGTAGTAGTATTTAATAATTGTTAAATACCTTTAAATAATAATTAATAATAACAAAACCATCATATAGCACTTTAAGGTATACAAAGCACTTCATATGTGCTATCTTATTTGTTCCTCACAAAAGTTCTGTAAGACAGGTGTTATAATCATGCCCATCTTACAGCTGAGGGAACTGGTACACTGATAGATAAAGTCATTTATCCATGATCACACAACTAGTAATTTACTGAGGTAAGATTTGAACTCAGATCTTCTAACTCTAATTCTCATATTCTACCCACTGCTCCACTTAGACAACAAACTCCACAAGTTTAAAACTTAACTCACAATTTTTCTTCCCCCACAAAAAGTTTTTTTCTTCTAAACTTCTCAATGTCTATTGATGGCATTACCATTTCCAATACGACATAATCAATGTGGAGTCAGACAACCTGAATGCATTTAAATCTAAATCCTTCCATATACATGTTCACTCAAGGTACAGGACCTTGAGCAAATCACTTGCTCTCAGTTTCCCTCATCTGTAAAATGAGAGTAGTATATTGGGACCTATAGATCCCATTCTAGATCTAATTATGTAAGATATTGGTCCTAGTCCTAGCCCTCACCTCTTCTTACCTAGACTGTTGTCTAGGCAAGACCCATCATCTAGGTATAAATTGTCTAAGTAACTCTCTTCTTCCCTCAGGTTAATGTCATCTACAATTCACCCTCAACACTTTTCAGCACATTTCTTAATGTGCTACTATGACCATGTCATTCTTATGTTTGAAAACTTTCACTGATTACTGTAATATACAAACTCCATATCCTGACATTCAAGGCTTTCTACAATCTGATATATGATTCCACCTTACCTATCCAGACTTATCTCATATAACTTTCCTAGGTACTTGCTGCTCATTTGATTGAAGCATTTCATTCCCTGACTCCACCCTTGGATATGAATTGACCTCCTTCTTTCTCGTCCAACTTAGTCAGGCATCCCTTAATTTTACTTGCAGCATTTATTCATATCACTGATGGACTCTCTGAAAGGCAGCCTAGATTCTAGGTATTTCATGGGCCAGAATATTCCCAAACTCGTTGTTTTCAAGCCCATAATGACTGTTTACTTTTACTGGGTAGCTAGTGGATAGAAAGTTCAAGGCAAATGCATTAACAAAATAGTATAGTACTATAAGTAACACAAAATGTTTCCCCCACAAATCTTGAACTCATTACCCAACAAATATACATAGCCTCTGTTGCATCAGTGAACTTGCATAAGGATAACATGTTTTGCATAACATACATGCATCATGATAATAATTATCATATTATGAAAATGATGATGTAACTTGAATTTCCACCAAAGCCTCATTCCTTTGGTTTAAGGCTTTGAGGGCACTATTATCATGTAAATATCCTTTGGTTCTCCATCTGGGGAACACCACATGATGAATGTGGGGACCTCCCTAGTACATGTGATCATAGATCTATAGCTGGAAGATAGCATCTACTCCATTTCCCTCAGCTTACAGATAAAAGAAAATTGAAGCTCACAAGATGTATCACTTGCACAAGGTCATATAGGTAGTAAGAATCAGATGTAGGATTTTAATCTAGGGCCTTTGACTCCAGAGCCAGTACTTCTCCATCATGATCAACTGTTGGTTTTGATTGATGCACTGATAGTCTAGGAGATACAAGCCAACAGAAGCAGGAAAGATTCCATTTGAAGGTAGGTCTTAGACAGAGGCCAGTTGCAAAGATAAACATTCTGATAAATCGTATTCAAAGGCAGGGCTCAGGTGAGAGACCTAATCAAAAAAGCAAAATGCAAGCCAGGGTAAGGCAGACAAGCAAATTTAGAAAGGGGGGTTAAGAAGCACCAAGGAGGGCTCCCAATGAGCTTGTTGCTTCCATTGACCCCATTCAAATTCAGTACTCATTTTTGAAGTTTCTCATATATATGGAAGACTGAGAGAAATATGAAGATAAGTAAGATACTGTACTTGTCTTCATGGAGCATATATAAAGTCCTGATATGAAATAACTTGGGATTTCACAGGATTTAGCAGTTGAGGGAATTTGGAAAAAAAGAAAAAAAACTTTACTAAACCAATCATATTACAGAGGAAACAATGTAAAGCCCAAGGAGGAGAAGTCACTTAAATAAGTTCATATAGGTTGCAAGTAACAAATCTGAGATTCTAACTTAAGTATTCTTTCTCTTTCACTTCTTCAACATCACTTAGCACTTAATTTCATAACTTTAATGTGCTTTTTTTTTTATATGAGACAACTGGGGTTAAGTGACTTACTCAGAGTCACACAGCTAGTGAGTGTTATGTGTCTGAGGTCACATTTGAACTCAGGTCCTCCTGACTCCAGGGCCAGCACTCTATCCACTGCACCACCTAGCTACCCCTTTAATGTACTTTCTATGTAATATATATTATATAGTTATCGGGGTTTATTTCTTTTTCTGCTATTAGTCTAAAAATTCTGTTGGGCCAGTGAACATGTCTATTCCAAACTTTTTATCTCCTCCAAAGTTTATTGTTGGTTAAATAGAAGAATACCACACTTTTATTTCTTGTGGCTTGTCTTCCTCAATCATTTCTGCTCCTAAGGTGGCTTCGTACTGACCTTACTAGGACTGGAGGAGGCGGGGCATCTCCAGTCATCTTGATCTATATCTTGTCATTGGAAACAGATGGCTCTGGAGAAGAAACTGAGGTTGGTGGCTTTGCACAGCCCTCCTTCACTTAAATCCAATTTACTTGCAAGTCATGGCATCACCTTCCTGATGTCATAGTCCTCTTCGAGAAAGAAGGACAAACAACAACTTGTGAGTAGTCCAAGTTACCCTACACTGGCCAGTTTCAATTGAGCAATGCAGCATCTTCCTTCCCCCTTCCCTTCCCTTCCTTCCTACTTCTTCCTTTGTCCACAAAGGGTATCATAACCCTATCTGGGGGTGCTCTGCCCAAAGGAATGTAAACTCTGATGACTGAAACCTAGCAAGGTTGAGGTTTATGGTCCACATTTCTTTCTTAAACCCAATTCACTCTGGCTGTCATTTATTGGCCAACAATAGGTCCCAGCCCATGCCCACTTAGAGGTTATTGTTTGGGTCCTCATGGCTTGAAAGTGAATGTAAATAATAATTATTTCTGTTTTGGCCAGAAACCCTGAGCATCTTCCCCTCCCAGGTTGATTTTTTTTTAATTAAGTAAAAGAAGCCATTCTTTGGTTTATTGTTTACCTGGCCTTAATCACTGAATGGGCATTGCCTCAGTCAAAGTGAGAACTTGTAAATACCTTAGCTTAAAAAGGCCAAAGTCTCCCACTACACCCAGGCCATCTTCAGTTATCCTGATATATATATAGATATATATAGATATAGATATATATACATACAGAGAGAGAGAGAGAGATACAGCTATCTCTAGCTGTATCTCTCTCTCTCTCTCTCTCTCTCTCTCTATATATATATATATGTATGTATGTATGTATGTATTCTTGCCACTGGACCCAGATGGCTCCAGAAGAGAAAGTGAGGCTGATGTCTTTGCCCTGCCCTTCCTCACTGAAATCCAATTCACTTGCAAGTCATTGTATTACCTGCCTGATGTCATGGAACTCTTCAAGAATGAAGGACAAATAATAACCAGGATTGATACTATTAGATAAGTTCTTGAATATTAGTTAGGAAAAATATGTCCTTGATTACCCTGGAATCCTTCATGCCTATGTCTCACTGTAGAATCATGATATCCAAGTGTATACGAGATTCCATTTGAGAATGAGCAGGGATGTAGGTCTCTCATGAGGTAGATAGGTACTTCTCTTTCTTTCTCCATGGTCTTCAACTAAGAGTTTTGGTCTTTGTATTGCCAGTAGTGGCACCAGGAAAGATAACAACCTAAACTTACCATCCATTTATACCTAAATCTGAATCAATTTTTTTACCAGCTTTTTTCTTGAACTTTGGCTTTGAGGCTAGAAGAAGACATTAACTTCAGATGGTTAATCCCTATAATTGCACCACTGAAGGTGAAAAAAGGAGTGAAGGGAAATGACACAAGTTACATCTTCTTACCATGAACAGAATTGGAAATACCTCCGTGAAACTCAAAAGCATTAGTTTTCAATAAAAGAAATAAAGAAAAGGGAATATGACTTTGTATGAAAGCCAATAAATATATGGAACTAATTATTTCAAGAGGTAGAACTGAATAGAATAAAACAAGTAGCAAAATTTAAAAATAATCAAAATATAGACAGTATCAGGAAAAACTTTAAATAAGTTCAAAAGTGAGTGGGATGTATCATGAGGTGCTACATTTCCATTTATGGAGGTCTATCTTTGTCTTCTTTGCATTCTGTTCTCATAATGAAGCTGTTCATCCTCATTAACCATATAATTGCTCTTATGTGGACAGTCTTAAGTTCTATCTAAAAACAGTTAGTCCTATTCTGTGCAAGGCATTGTAAATGGAAATGTTTTTCATTTATGGGTTGGAACTGAAATCTTTATCCAGAGGATAAGGCTCCATATGTGAAACAAAGGTGTGATGATAAATGTTTAACAACTGGCTTTCTGAGGGGAAAAGTACTTCATGACAGCATGACACGCTTTAAGTTTAAATTGCATTATTAACATTTTCTCCATCACTTTATCAAGTCTAAATAATCAGCAAAACACTAAATCAAGGCCTGATTTGTAGCATGTGCTGATTTCCAAGGTATAAATGCTCACACTTAAAATGTAAAAGTCTAGCTCCAACACACCCCAGCCTGAGGGAAACTTCTTGGTGGGTTGTGAAAACAGATAATCCAAATCTACCCAAATAGAGAGGCAATGTTAAATACGTGATATTCTTTAGATAGAAAGACTTAAACTAGGAAAAGGAAGATTCTCTTTTCCCAAACACTTAATTAGAGAGAGAAAGAAAATGGATAATTAAACACTCTAGCTTGAAGCCAGAATGTCTGCTTTTTAAACAACAATTAAATAAAGAAATTTGATGTTTAACAAAAATGTTTATTATCAACATGACATTTCCTTACAAAGAGGTCTTTTAAATTACCTTCCCATTCAGCCAGAAATTCTCTGGCTGAAATGCAAAAGAAGCCTGTTAATCAGAGACTCTTACCTTTAATGTTAAACCAAGAGGAAAATAAGGCTGCCTAAGAAAAGAACACTTTGTTCTAATTCAGCTTGTTTTCTTCACAGAAGCAAATTCAAAGGTTTGAGCTCTAATTGTTTCAAGCACATGGGTTTCAATTATTATATTCACTTATTTTAGTTAATCACTAGTTTTCTTGCCTTAAGCTCTGTTTAATTTTCGTTCTCTGCCTCCTCACCCCACCTCTTCCATTCACTTCACATTGTGAGTTACGTCTTACAATTACAAACATCTATGACTAAGATAACAAGCTTCTTGAGAGGAGGAGTCATATCTTTCGTGTGTGTGTGTGTGTGTGTGTGTGAGTGTGTGTTTCTCCTCACTACCTGGAGTCAGGCTTGGGAATCAGTGAGACCACAGTACTTAAAACCTATTAGTATACTGACAAATAAATAATATGATTTTAAGGAGCAGGCAGGATGTTGCCTTTCATATTTGTTAGGCTAGACATGAAAATAAGTTCTGGTTAGAGGGTGACTGGTAAGGGGTAGGGGTGGTCTCCCATTCAAAAAGAAGAAAGATTACTGAAAAGTTTTTCTGTCTTATTTTCTAGTTTCTATGATAATGAGAAGACAAGAATTATAGGATGGTCAAATACATATTTAGAGATGCCATGTCAGTATGATGCCATACCAACAGGTCAATGAAGAAACAAAAAATGCACAGGCTAAATCAGTTTAGCTTGTCTCAGTGTCAGTCAGTAATTGATAAAATTACAATGAATCAACCCATTGGTCTATATTTATGTTCTATTTGGTATCACTGCTCCTTCTATGCATATATAAACTGTCCCTTTCAGAAGGATAAAGAGTAGCATGGTATAATTAACAGCATGCTGCACTTAGAGTGATACCTAAGTTAAGGTCCTGCTTCTAACACATATTAGCTATGTGGCCATGGGCTAAATAATTTAACAATTCCAAGATTCAATTAGTTTAACTGTAAAATGAGGATAATGAAGATGGTGGCAATAACTTTAAGTATGGACCGAAAAAAAGTTGTTCTTATCACAAATTCCACACAAATTTCATAATTATTTCAGGCTCCAAATGTTATTTTAGACTCAGAGTGCTCCATTCCTTGTTCACCACCTCTTCTTTACTCCATTAAAATGTACCCCTTATATATGAATGTAATTGAATACTATTGTGCTATAAGAAATGATGAGCAGGCAGAGTCCAGAAAAACTTGAAAAGACTTACAAGAACTGATGCAAAGTGAAATGAGCAGAACCAGGAGAATATTGCACACAATAACAGCAACAGTATATGATAATCAGTTATGAACAACTTAGCTCTTCTCAACAATACAATGATACAAAACATTTCCAAAAGACTCATGATAGAAAACGCTATCCACATCCAGAGGAAGAACTGATGGAGTTTGAATTTAGATCAAAGCATACTATATTCACTTTTTTTTTTCATCTTTTCCTTTTGGTCTGTTTCTTCTTTTACAACATGAATAATATGGAAATATTTGCATGATTACATGATTATTACATGATTACACATTTGTAATCCATATCAAATTGCTTACCATTTCAGGGAGGAGAGGTATGAACTGCATTTTTAGAATAATATCAACATTTTCCAGTAATTTCCTATGTAACTTATTGTGCTGCATTTGATTTTCACAATAACAAATCTGCAAATATTTGTGTATGACTATAACTGTTTAGATATTGTTTGAAGGGACAATAACCTTTTTTTTTATTTTACCCAGGTACTTTGGTCTTTTGTGGAATATAAAGAATGAAGAAATATATTTCATTTGTGTCAGAGATACATGATTTGGTAACAAGTCCAGGGGTTAGTTACTGTCTTTCTTTCCTAAAGCATCATTGTCTTTCTCCCTAACACAGAAAGTCCATAGACACTTCATCCATTCTGATTTCTCTTTTATAGTAATGGCTCTTCCTTGCTATATCTGCCTTTCACTTTCAATTTCAGTTGAGCTATAAAGATGAAAAAAAAGTTCTCAAATCTTAGAACCTTAAAACATTAGGATCAGAAAGTAGGTCCTACTTCATTTAATATTATTATTTATAGATATATTTATATCAAAGTCATTAGTATTGTTTAGGTAATATTAAAGGATTTATCTGGTAAGTAAACCTTCCTCTTTTTTCTCATATGTTTTAAAACTGAAAATTTTGTGAATTATTTCCATTCTTTATCCAAATTTTGTAATATATAGATATAGCATAGATCAGCAGCATCCAATTCAAACAGAAACAGGACCACTAAACTGTACATAAAGATGTCTATGGGTCACACACAGATTAATATTTCTTTGTGGTTCTTCCCTCATTTTTATGTTGTGTTTGACTTTCTGTGATCCCGTGTGAGGTTTTCTTGGCAGAGATACTGGAGTGGTTTGCCATTTCCTTCTCCAGTTCATTTTACAGATGAGGAAACAAGGTTAAGTGACTTGCCCAAGGTCAAACAGCTAGTGTCTGAGGCCAGATTTGCACTCAGAAAGGTGAGTTTTCCTGACTCCAGGCCCAGCACTGTATCCAGTGCACCACCTGGCTGCCCTAAAAAGCAAATTAAAGGCAAATTAATTATTAGAATCAAGGTCTCCTTATGTCTAATTCCAGAGTCTTTCCCTGAAAAAAATTGAAGATATTGATGCTTTCTGTAATGGAGTAGATATTGTTCAGTGCTGCCCAATTCTACATCATGGACTTTGTCCATGGGTTTTCTTGACAAAGATGCTGGAGTGGTTTGCCATTTCCCTCTCCAGTGTGTCCCCATTTTACAGATGAGGACTTGTGACAGATAGGGGTTAAGTGATTTGCTCAGGGTCACACAGCTAGTAAGTGTCTGAGACCAGATTTGAGCTCAGATCTTCCTGACTCTAGGCTGTGGGTGCATATACATACATACACATATGTGCACATACATACATATATGTAAATATCTCTGCAATCAACACACAAAAATATGCATATAAACATGTGTGTGTGTGAAGAAATGAAAGTGATGTAAAAACAAAATATATGAGTGTGGTACCTCTTCTAGGGCAAGCCCCCACTATTCACACTATTGAGGGGAACAACTATCTGAGGTTTGATGTACTTGGGAGTTGTATTCATAAAAGTACGTCTCACTAACCCTCACTGGTAAACTTCCCTTTTAAAGTAATCCAGGAGATATAGTGTACTCAAAGCAGAGTTACCAACTACTAAGATAGTATAGTAAGAACAGATCTAACAAACCCTTACCCTCAAACACTTGGGATGCTCCCTCTCACAAATTTGCGAACCATCAATGGAAAGTGTAAAAACATATTCAAACATTTGGAATCAAGAATTATGAGTTTAAGTCTCTGTTCTAATATATAATAGATTAATGAAAGGGACAAGAAAGGGAAACAATCATTTATTTAACTCCTACTTTTTGTCAGGCACTGTAATAAGCACTTTACAAATATTGTCTAATTTGAGATAATGGTCAATGACCAAGAGTAAGCCTTTGATTCTCTATTTCCTTGAATATAGAATGGGTATAATATTTTCTGTACTTCTTACTTCATAGAACTATGAAAGGTCTTTGTAAACTTAAAGAATCTCTATAAATTTGTGTTTTTGTGATTATTATGTCTCTTCCTTCTGTTTAGTCTATTTTTTTTATCATCTGCTTCTGCATAGGTAGGTAGCATGTTTTAGTGGAAATAACACTGAACATGGAATCACATAACTTACTTTTGAATTCTCTTTGAGTTGGGCAAGTCACTTAGCCCTGTTTGCCTTGCCTGCTGGATAAGACTCTTTTAGTATCTTTGAAAAGAAAGCCTTTAAATTAGCATCATGAAGACTCATGCATGACTGACTAACAATAAATGTGGCACCTATATTATTTTTATTAACATCCTTCAAATTATGGAGGGTTTTTTTGTTCCTTTTCTTCTATAAAAACAGTACTTTGTCTTTTCAGTCACTTTTTGTTCAATCTACTTTAAGGTAACCATATTGTATAGGCTCTCTTCCTCTCACCCTCAAGTTCCTCTCAACTCCTGTTTGTCACTATTTTCTCTAGTTTTGGAGTTTTACTTATCTTATTGACTATGTTTTCTTTCACTCTTTTGTCTAGTTATTTAATACTTTTTTTCTGTTGATTAAGCTGTTAAATATAATCTCTATTCTCACTTTCTTTTGTTTGTTAGTTTTTTTTATTTATTGCCCTTTTTTCTAAAAAAGAATTCATTTCCTTCATTCTCTTCATTATTTATCTTCCTTTTTGGTCCATTTTCAACTTCTGTTCTTTGATTCATGCACCCTATATTTATTTATTTATTTGTCTCTGTGTTCCTTGTGGAATTAAAAATTCAGAGATACCTAGATTGCATTCGTTACCTCCTTTCTCCCTTTTCTGTTATGCCTCACTATTAGAAGTATCAATATCGACAGGTAAACATTTTCCTGTGTCCCTGATGATGTGGTTCTTTATTTCTACCCTCCACTCTGGGTCCATGTCCTCCTCCACTTCTAGATGTTAACTACTCTAAAAAGCTATTATTTTCTTTCACCTAATTGAGGTCCATAATGAAGTCCATGAAAGACAAAATAATTACAGATTATCTTTCTCCCTTTCTAGAAGTGTTCTTCAATGGCATGCCTTCATACACTGAAGTGAGCTTTCCATTCCCTTCTCTGGCTTCTGGTGGGTTCAGAATAGTCTTGTGTTATTCAAAATGTTTTCACTCTGTATTTGAAAGTTTTTCTTCTGGTTGTTCGCAAAATTATTGCTTGTCATTGGAATTGTTAAATGTAGCTATCATGTTTCTTGGAGTCTGCAGGATGGTACCCCTCCTCAGGTGATTTAGGTATTCTTTTAATTGGCACTTAATATTTTTGTGTTCTGAAGTTCTGGGTACTTTTGTTTTGTTTTGTTTTGTTTTGTTTTGTTTTGTTTTGTTTTGTTTTGTGTGTGTGTATCATTTCTTGCATTATGGTATTTGTTTTTTTTTATTATCATTCTTTTCTGGTAGATCTGTGATCCTTAAATTCTTTCTACTTGTCCTGTCTTCAAGATATATAGGATTAGTTTATACAAGAGATAGTATGTCCTTTTAACAACATGGACTTTTGCTTCTATTCTTCTAGATTATCCTTCCCTTTTCTAGTTGTGTTCCCAATAATTTTCTCTTTCTTTTGTTTCTTTAGAGAGATTCACCAGGGTAGATTCAAGTTTTTCTATGCTGTTGATCATTTCTACTGTATAGGCCATAAATTTTCCTTTTGTCATTCTTATTTCTCCCTTGAATCACTCAGGAACATCCTGCTGTGTTTATATATTCTCTTTAGAATTTTCAGGGTCCTCTGCCTCATCAAGTGGTGATTCACTTACCTTTGTCTTGTAATATTTATTCAAAAATGCTTTGAATCATTAAGAAATTTTCTCTGTAGATTTATGTGCTTGTGCTCATCGTTTGTAACTGAGTTTTATTTCTCCTGAGATCTTTGGTAATTTGTCTATTTTTTTTCTTATATTCTCCTGTCACTCATTCACTTTCTGACACCTTCCTCTTTGAAGGTAGATTCCCTAAGTTTGGACCTTAAAGCAGCCTCAACCCTCCCCTCCCTCCATGATCAGGAATTAACTTTTCCCTGACCTCAGTCCTTTCGTGTGAGACTGAAACAGTCTCACATGCACATTGGTGCCTGTCTTAGCTTCCTCAGTTGTTTATTTATCCAACTGAAAACTGGGATAGTATATTAGTCTTACTGCAACCTCAGGCAGACTAAGCATTTTCTTTCCTGTCACGTCCTCCTGTGCACAGTTGAGGGGAGAGGAAGGAAGGAAGAGAATAGAGTTAAGAATTATAAATTATGAGTAATAAGTTAAAGAGTTAAGTTCTATTGCTTATTACAACAAAATGATGGGATGAAGGTAGGTGTGGAGGGATGTTGGCAGAGACTGTAACAGAAGCAAGGGAATTGCTGAGTTGATCCTAGAACATAAGCCTGTGTGTATGACGGAAAAGGTAATTATAAGTGAGTACTTAAGGACTAAAGTTTAGCCTTCTCTGCTGTTATTTCATCAGGTTGTTACCTCACTAGGGTTTCTGGTATCTTGACCTGTGGAACCAGCCTTTACTTCTTGCACATAATTCTTATTCAAATTTTGAGAATTACTAGGATTAGAAAAAATATCTACCATCATCTTGTTAGTCATGTGACATGAAAATACTTGTGTATATGTGTATGTATATATATAAATATATAGATATCTAAATATAAATATATATATAACTATCATTTTAAATACATTCTTTCCTCTTCTTCTACCCAGCAAACCATCCTTTGAAATAAATATGTATTTTTAAATAGTTGTAATTAATCTTTTAGTAAGTTGTTGTTCAGTTGTTTAAGTTTTTCTGACTCTTCCTGACCTCATTTGGGATTTTCTTGGCAAAGGTGCTGGAGTGGTTTGCCATTTCCTTCTCCAGATCATTTTACAGATGAAGAAACTGAGGCAAACAGAGTTAAATTCCTTGCCCAGGGTCACACATTTAGTAACTGTTTGAGGCCAGATTTGAACTCAGGTCTTCCTGACTCCAGGTCTGGAGCTCCATTTACTGTACCACCTAGCTTTCAGTAAGTAGCAGGATATATCATAATTAATCCACAGAAATGACCCATAGTTCCATATAGCAATAATAAAATCCAGAATAAAATGAAAGGCAAATCCCTTTTTAAAATGAAATAAAATGGATTTTACCTTTAAATTTCACTGAAATTTTTTTCCATGCTAACAGTTCATTTTTCTCTCAAACTTCTCTTCCACCAGACATTTCAGTTGAATTACTAGTTTCTTGCAGCAAATGCTTTTCAAATCCTCTCCCTACTCCCTACCTCAACCACCTCAATCACTCCCAACAAAGCAAACAAACCAAAAGCAAACAAATACCCTTGAAATTCTCACTCTACTAACAGAGTAGGTTAGGCCTTGGACTTAGAGGTGGAAAAATCTGAGCCAAAATCCCGCCTCTGACACTTCTTAGCTAAGACACATAAACCATCTAAGCTACAGCTTTTTTGTCTATAAAATAGAGTACATAATACCTGCAGTGCCTACCTTTCAGCATCTATTGCTAGGACTGAAGGGGATTCACAAAAATGAGATGGGCCAGTCACTGGCAAAACAGTAAGTGTCTTTGCTTGGCAATGAACTATAGTCATGAATGAATGAATGAAAATATATTTATTAAGTGCTTTCTATGTGTCACATTCTGGAGATAAATATAAAAAGACAAAACAGTCACTTTTCTCAAGGAACTCAAATTCTCATAGTGAGAAACAGCACATACAAGAGAATTCAGCTATAAGTCAGATGGAATGGCCCTGTGGACCAATGATATGTATTTTTTGGTTGTAGACAGCTGATTTACAAACATCCTTTTTTAGTATAATTTATTTTGAGAGAACTACATCTATGTCTGATATTCATCACAGAATGCTTAACCCTATACACATACACACACACACACACACACGCACACACGCGCACACGCACTCCTTGAGGCTGTACCTGACACTTCCAAAGTGAGATATAAAAAAGGAAGGTATTGCATACTACCAGGAATGTTTCCAGGAGGACTCCAGAATGACAGTCTTCAGGACATGGCAAGAGGAAGTATTTTCAGGCAATCCTGATCCCAGGACTTGGCATGTTGCTGTAATAAATCCTTTCTCCTTTGGGGTCTAGAGTCCATACTTCAGGACTGTTCCTGGGTGAAGGCAGCTCAAATATCAGGGGTTTTATAAGTAAGAGAAGATCTCTGCACTGGCAGATCTGATGGATTTCCCAAACCTGAGGTCACAAGCAGAAAGGCAGCAATGAGCTAGGGTTCCATAGAAGGGGCAGAGCAGAAGGCAGAGATTATTACCAAAGAAGAGGAGTATTCATGGCAAATGAATAGGCAGTTTGTTGAATGGAGCTTTTTTTTTCAGAATTAAAATACTGCATCATACCCAAAATAAGAAAATGTGCATAAAGCATGCTGTAAACTTTAAGGTACTACATAAATGTTGGTTATTGCTATTACAGCCAAAGAGTCAAACCTCCAAAGATCTAGAAGTTTTTAAGAGAGGTAGGGTAAAAGCATTTATCATCTACCTCCCTTTTTCTCCTGTTATATTTTAAACATTTCTTTACACTTTCTTGTTCAAATAATAGCTTAGCTCTGGTGCATCTCTATTTCCCAGGAAAGAATGTGATTTTTGGCAATAATTTATTTCCCAAATTCCATAGCAATTAATGAACTTTGATGTTCACTGAAATTTGTTATAATGGGATTTATCTTGGAGATAGTTGTTTTTTTCTTCTAAATTTGCTGGTCTTATGCCTTATAGATATAGGCCAAGTGAGCAGAAGAACATAAGTAAAATCATTTGATCTTTCAAAATGATAAAGAGGGAAGGAAGGAGAAAAGAGGAAGAAAGAGAGAAAGAAAGAAAGAAAGAAAGAAAGAAAGAAAGAAAGAAAGAAAGA
>NW_020940360.1:3698760-3781319 GCF_900497805.2 Vombatus ursinus
AAAGAAAGAAAGAAAGAAAGAAAGAAAGAAAGAAAGAAAGAAAGAAAAAGAAAGAAAGGAAAGAAGGAAAGAGGGAAGGAAGGAAGGAAATGTCTTAATATGCATTGTATAAAGGGATTACAAACACTTGGGAGAGATTCTTTGTCTGACTAACATCATAATGTCAGTCCCAATGGTTATGTATGGATACTATTGTAGTACAAATTTGACTCAGGAGATAACCACTGGCAGTTGGAATTCTCCCATTCAAGGCCAGCTGTTGTGATGAATGCAATGAGGGCTTCCAAGGTAGTTATATTTATAGAAGAAGATTCAAGTAACTTTCCATTTTTTATCCTAGCTAAAACCTTCATCAAGCTTTATAAAAAATGTCTATCAAAACCCTGGAACAAAATATGATTTGCCTTCAAGGAAAAAAGCGTATGAGCGTACACACACACACACACACACACACACACACACACTCCTTAAAAATAGTTTCACAGACATATACAAAGCTTTAGTGTCAGAGCAGATCTGTGAGGATCTGCAAGTTGATTTCCATTTCTACAAGCTAGAAAAAGAAACCTTTGGTTTAATATTTTGGACTTCCCAAAATCAGATATCCATGAAACAAATAATTGTGACATCCTGAACTCTTAGAAGGTGCTGACAGCTCATTAGCAACTGGAAACTTGGTAGAGAACTTCCAACTTATCCAAATACTATCATATAAACAAATCTCTTTCTTCACTCAATAGCATTGATATGTGGAATTCGGAAATGATATTTCTTGGATATCCAAATGGCACTGAGGTTGATATCCTATTGTCAGAGGAGGGAGAGAAATAAGGTGATCAGAAATGTCATGTCCATTCTCCTGCAAAGGAGACTGAACATTAGCTTTTTTATTTCTTGAAAAATTGAGTTGAATATTTTCAGAAAAAAAGTATTTCTTTCTTTAGCATCAGGCTTCCCTTCCACATAGCCTGTAATGACTATTGCATATTGCTATAAGATCCTTCAAGTATATACACAGATTGTTACTCAGAAAATGTACAATGCTAAGTTAACTGTCCTTAGCCCTCAAAGTGTACATCCAAAACATTGTTTCAATAGCATACATATCTCTGTGACACACCAATAGAGGGTATTCCCTCCCCTGCCCCCAACACACACCTGGAAACTCTCATCTCAACTCTCATAATTACCTGGGGGCTATCCAAAAGACAACTTCTAAGATCAGACAAAATTGACATCATCCTTTTTTTCCATAAATGAACACCACCTTGTGGAGGTGTCTTTTACAGCAGCACTCTCTTAGCTCGTGTTCAATGTTAGAATAAATTGCAGTATTGAAAAGTTAACCAAAGAAAATAAACTTTACCTTAACACAACAAGAATAAATAACAAGTATACAATGGTTTTTAGCTTCTCTGGATTCAGCTCCCCTCATCTCCATATGGAAACAATCTGTTTGTTAGAAAAAGATAAAAAAGACATATTAACTCTTGTGGTCTTTGATAATTCACCAAGTCTAAGGAGCTTTGACTGCCCATAGTTAGAACTTTTTGTGCCTTTCAGTGACCAGGAAGCTGCATGGGGAAGCTGGGGTCAATCAGGTCCTGGGGACAGCTTTATCTCCTTTTAGAGAAATCTAATCCCTAAAAAAGAGGGGAAATGGTGGGGCCTAGGCCTTGTCATATGTGTGGGGGGTGGCGTGGGAGTGGAGAGAGAAGCTATGCCAGAGAAATAGAGATAAATATTAGACCTATCACACATACTATCTATTCTGTGTTTTTATTCCTTGAGCCTGTCTTCCATAAGGGACCACTCTTTGCTAGTCTAGCAATTTTCTAAGTACTCTGATTTTCACTAACTTACACCTAAAACACTGGGTGGGGTTTAAGTAAATAACCCCAGAGTGCTAAGCTCTGCACTTTCCCTTTAATATCCTGATACAAAACTTCAGTGTCTATATCCCTAGTCGCTCTGAGGGAAGGTATGCTGAAATAAATCTTCTGCAGTGGAAAATAACCTGGAATTGGAGTCACAAGCTCAGGATTCAAGTTCAGCCTCACCTCCTTATTACTTATGTGAATAAAAATAATATTAGTGGCATACATTTCCTTAGTGACTAAGATTAGTGGTTTATTTTTTATTTTAAGATTTGCAAAGCCACGTCTTCAGCAACAACTCTGAATGGGGATAAGACAAATAACTTGACCAAAGTCATGCATATAGTTTCAGAAAAATAACCAAAAAGAGTACTAATAGTAGGAATGACCTAATAGCAATAATAGTAGCTCATATTTTCATACTAGCTTTTTTTTTGTTGGTTTTTGAAGGAGGGACTGGATCTAAGATTTCATTTGCATAAGGAAGTAATTGGGATGTGCTATAGTCAACTCCAACAGACTGGAAAGACCAAGAGTTAAATTTTCATCATCAGATCATCAGATTCTACAAATCAGGGCTCAATTTATTATTCTGTAGATTATGGAGACTTAAGAAATTGATGTAGAAAATGTCACTAAATCAAAATAAACAGAAAAGTATGTTCTGAGTAATTTTTTAAATTTTATTTTAGAGAGTAATGTCTTAAAAACTTATCAGCACACTGCATAACTTACTCTTGGTGAAGAAAATGCTTCTGTAATGCAAGGAGAAGGTCCCTATAAAGAAAAGGTCAATATCTTCTCTGTAACTATAGTCTTCTTAAACAGCTTCCTAGAACATTGAGAGATTAAAATAAATTGCCCAGGGTCACACGCCTGATCATGCTACTCCCTTCCCAACAACCCTGTGAAGAGAACCCTCAGTTATATTATCCCTGCTTTACAGATTGAGAAATCAAGACTAGGAGAGGGGAAGTAATTTCCTACCATTCTCCAGTAAGAAAGTATCAAATATTGCTCTTGAATGTTACAACAATCACTCCTCCCAAGATTTTTGTGTGATGCATAGCACAATGTACATATCCTGATGTAAATCAGCTAGATGGGCTTCCATCTAAGGATGAGGGCCATGCAGATAGAGAAGGCTAGAATGATTGCTATTGAGTCATCCTTTCTCCAAAGGAATTCTTCTAACCCTTGTGTTGAGCCTTATCTGCTTTTAATAGATTGGCACATTTGTAAAAGTGAATCATTGCTTTTGTCTACTTCAGTAGAAAACCTCACAGACTCTATCATCCACTGAGAGGGTTACAGTGGCCTGGTGATCACTGATTGGTTATTCCTCTGGAGGCAGTTACATACCCACACTCTTTTTCCCATGTCAGATAATGACAGAGGCTCAAAAAGTAACAGAGGCAGGAAAAGTGTGGTATTTGTCTCCTTCCTTTTAAGAGTAAATTCACTTCTCTTAGGAGTGGCTAGGTGGCATGGTGGACAGAGCACAGACTTGGAGGTCAAAAAAATTCCTTTTCCTGAGTTCAAATCCAGACTCAGATACTTCCTAACTGTGTGACCCCAGGCAAGTTACTTAATCCTGTTTGCCTCAGTTCCCTCATCTGTAAAATGATCTGGAATAGGAAACGCAAGCCGCTTCAGTATTTTTACCAAGAAAACCCCAAACAGGGTCACAGAGTTAGATATGACTGAATAATTTACAACCACTCCTCTTATTTCAATGCCTTTCCTTTTCTTTTATCTCGTATATAACTTATTTGTACAAATTTGTTGACTTCTTGTCTCCCCTGTTAGATTATTAATTCCTTGAGGGCAAGGACTATCTTTTGCCTATGTAACCCCAGTGCTTAGCACAGTGCCTGCCACATAGTAGGCACTTAATAAAGCTTGGAATACTCTCCCTCATTATCTCTGCCTTTTGGCTTCCCTGGCTTATTTCTAGTCCCAGCTAAAATCCTGCATTCTACAAAGCACGTTTCCTGATCCCCCTATCACTAGTGCCTTTTCTCTGTTAATTATCTCAAATTTATCCTACATCTATTTTGTTTGTACATAATTATTTTCCTGTCATCTCCCACATTAAACTGTGAACTCCATGAGATCAGGAGCAGTATTTTACTTGTATTAGTTTGTTGACCATTTACCTAATAAAACACATCAGTTAGCTTAAGATGGAGTGTAGCTATGCCTGGTTCTCATTAATTCCTAAACCTTACATATATCCCTATTCAGATTAGGAAATTGATGAATACATACAAATAGATAGATAGATAGATAGATAGATAGATAGATAGACCTATCTTTCTATAGATATCTATAGATAGAGCTAATATTTATATAGCACTTATTATGTGCCAACCTAATGTGCTAATTGCTTTATAAATATCTTATTTGATCCTCACAACAACCCATGAAAGTAGGTGCTATTATCATCCCCACTTTACAGATAAGGAAACTGAGGGCTAAGTGATGTGCCCAGAATCACAGAGCTAGTAAGTATCTGAGGTCACATTTGAACTCAGGTCTTCCTAACTCCAGACCCAGCATTCTATTCACTGGGCTATCTACCGGTCCATATTACTTACTTATAGTAACTCAGCTACTAAATGTCAGAGCCAGACCTCAAACCCAAGCCTCTTGCCTCAAACCTCTCTCAGCTATATCATACCACCTCTCACTTATTGAAATAGTTCCCTCTGAGTAGCAGGAGATAGGACTTGGTTCCAATATTCTTTATGGTACATAGGCATTTTTAATGGGTAGCTGAAATAATAAATAATGTCAAGAACAACTCAAGTACACAGTCAGTACTGTCATGAGTAGACCTATAGTCTTTGTCAAGTAACAAAACATTGTGACATTGCATTATAGGATAACAAATTGCATGTACTCATTTAAATATTTGTGGTATTCAAACTTTCATTTTTAAGCTTACATTTCTTTCTCTGCCAATTCATTGTTGCTTCATACACTACTAGTTGAAATTGTTTCAATCTGATAGAAAGCTATGTAATCCAGCTGTCTTGGGGTAGTTAGATGGTAAAAGAATAACTCTTTATCAAGTAATAGAAGCAGAGACAGTAATAGCTGATGTTTGTGTCATGCATTACAGCTATAATGAACTTAATTCATTATTTTACTGGACCTTCACAACAACTCCATGATAAGCAGATTGAGAAAACATTGGTATTCCTATTTTAGAGATAAAGAAAATAAGGCCTAGAGGGGTTGCATCTTGCCCAAGGTCAGAAAATTAGTAAATGGTTGAAGTTGAGACTTGAACCCAAGTTAAGTTTATATTTTAAGGGGCCATATGAAGTGAATGAGTGTGTGTGTATGTGCATATACACATACATTCATGTGTCTTAGGCAGCTTTGTATAATGGTTAAGTGCTTGGAGTTAGAAAAGTGTGGCTTCAAATACTACCTCAGTTATGTACTGACTATGTTACTGCTGTTAGTTCTTTGTTTTCAAAAGACCAATGATATCACAGGGCCATGAATTGGATTTAAGTGAAGCAGAGTTACACAAAGTCATCAGCCTCATTCTCTTCCAGAGTCACCAAAGTCCAGTGGCAAGACAAAAATAAGGATGCTTGGCAATGGTCTGGGAGGCGGTGGATGACCATGGCATCTTCAATATATGGCCAAGCTCTAAGTGACCTTAAGCACCTGTTTCAGCTGCCTTAATGGCCATTGGAACAAACTGTTTTCATCACCTATTCCACCAAGGGGTCATCTTCATGTGCTTGGGGTAGATATTCCCTTAACTTAATGACAGGTTTGAGGCCTGAAAATGACATGCATACAGAATATTACTGGCCTGGACTTCAAGCAGACCAATGGAACCTATTGGAGCTTGCTAGCTAATAATTTGCTAGCATAATTTTCCTAATTCAATTTTGTTACATTCAACAAAAAGTGAATACATACCCTCATTCTCTCCTTCCCACCCCCAGTTGCTGACAAAAAGGTGATCCTTCTCCTTGACAAAGATAATCCCTCTAAATGGGCACTTGGGTCCATCCCGTTTCATTCAGTAGGTTGTAGCCTCATTTATACTCAGTTTCTCGTGAATATTCAATGATTCCCTATCCACTGGTTCTTTTTCTACCCCTTCTCCAAGATTTTATCCTATGTATCCTTTTCTTTTCCCATATTCTCTCTCTTGGTAACCTCATCAATCTCCATGGTATTAGCTAATATCTCTGTGCAAATGACACAGTTATATAGACAGATAGATAGATAGACACACAAATGATAGAGAGATGAATAGATAGATATAGATAATAGAGACAGAGATAGTTATGGAGTTAGAGATGAATAAGGAAAAGATATATCTCTATCCCCAGTCTCTCCACTAAGGTTCAGTTCTCCCAACATGAATTGTCTATTGGGTATTTCAAACTATATTGACTAAAGATATCTCAAACTCAATATGGCCAAAATTTAGCTCATTATTTCCCTCCTCAAACCCTTCCCTCTTCCAAATTTCCTAATTTCTGTCAAAGATGCTACCATCTTTCTAGGTTTGTAGCCTTAGCATTATCATTGGCTCTTCACCCCATATACCCCACCAGTTGCTAAATCTTGCTATTTCTACCTCCATAACATCTCTCTCATCTTCTTTTTTTTTTCTACTCACACAGCTATTACCTTAGGGCTTTTATAGCCTCTCACCTAAATTATATTAACAGCCTTCTAATCAGTCTTTCTATTTCAAATCTCTCCCCACTCCATTCTATATACACTGTAGCCAAACTTATTTTACTTAAGCTCACATCTAACCACATCACTCTCTTACTTGGAAAAATTTAGTAACTCCTTGTTGCCCATAGAAATAAAGTATAAATTTCTCTGTTTATCATTTAAAGCCTACTGACCCAAATGCTTCTTTCTAGCCTCATTTGGTCTTACTCCTCTATGTCACTATGTAATCCAACTAAACCATCTCTCTATTTTCCCCTCACACATGACACTTCATCCCTTATCTTCAGGCCTTTGCAGTACTTTGTCTCTCAGTCTTTCTCATCGAATACCTCTTTTTAAATATTCAGCTCAAGAACCATATTCTAAATGAAGCTTTTTTTAATGATTCCTCCAACTGCTAATGTTTTTCCTCTAAAACTACCTTGCATTTTCACCACTTTGTTTTATTTCTTTCATATATAAACACATATGTTCACATGAAAATACATATATAAACATATATGTATTCTGCATATACTTATGTGTATATTTGTAATCTATCACATTAGTCAGTCAGCCAATAAATATTTATTAAGCTTCTACTATGCCAGACACTGAAGTGAAGACTAGAGATACAAAAAGAGGCAAAAGACTGTCTTCAAGTTCCTGTCTTCAAGAAGCTTACAATCTAAGGGGAAGAAAACAAGCAACCATATACTTATACAGGAAAAATTGGAAGTAATTAAAAGAGAGAAGGCACTAGAATTAAGAGGGGTTAGAAAAGGCTTCCTATAGAAGATGGGATTTTAGTTGGGATTTGAAGGAAAACAGCTAAGGAGGTAGGTATAGATAAGGAAGGAGAGGATTCCAGGCATGAAGGGCAGCTAGAGAAAATGCCCAGAGCCAAAAGATGGATTGTCTCATTAAAGGAACATCAAGGAGACCAGTGTCACTGAACTGAAGGATATGTGGCAGGAAGTAATGTACAAGAAGTCTGAGAGGTTGAGGTGGGGGAGGCTAGGATATGAAGGACTTTGAATGCCAAACAGAAGATTTTACATTTTCTCCTGGAAGTGACAGGAAGCCACTGAAGTTTACTGAGTAGGGGGTTAACATGATCATACTTATCCATTAGAAAAATCCCTGGAAGCTGAATGGAGGATGGATTGGAGTGGGGAGAGACTTGAGGCAGGCAGATCCATCAGTAGGATATTGCACTAGTTCAACTGTGAGTTGATGAGGGCCTGCATGCATTATCAGAGTAGTGGCAATATTAAAGGAGAAAAGAATGTGTATTCCAGAAATGTTGCAAATGTGAAATCAATAAAACTTGATGATCAATTAAATATTGGGGGAGGGGTGAAAGATAATGAGGAATCAAGAATTATACCTAGGTTGTGCAACTAAGGAACTGGGAGGATAGTATTGCCTTCTACAGTGATAGGGAAGTTGTTGGGGGAGAGTTTAGCAGTAAAGATAATGAACTCAGTTTGGGGCATGTTGAGTTCAAGATGTCTACTGAGCATCTAGTTCAACATGTTTGAAAGGTAATTGTCAATGTGAGGTTGCAGCTCGGTAGAGAGGTTAGGGAAGGATAAATAGATTTGAGAATTGCCATTAAGAGACAGTAATTAAATCCACAGGATCTGATAAGGTACTTCACCAAGCAAAGTAGTACAGAGGGAGAAGGGAAAAGGGGCTAGGGAAGAATGTGGATCCAACAAGGGAGACTAAGAAGGAATAGTCTTACAAATAGGAATAGTTTCATTCTTCATACTTGCGTCTCCAGAGCCTAGAATAATGCCAGGCATTGATAAATGCTTACTGGCTGAATAGTTGATTCATGTTTAAAAAGTGCCGTACTAAATGCTAGGAATAAAAAGCCAAAATTGAAACAGTCTCTGCATTCAGGTGGCTTACATTCATAACCTGATGAGACATCAGAGGAGGATGTTAGTCAAGATGAACACTGAAATAACAACTTCTTGTAAATGACCAGAGCTAAAAAAGGTAGAAAGTAGGGTCAGTGAACTAGCAGATTGGGGCAGTTGCCAAATAATGTGACATAGCTTTCCCATCTCTGTTCCATTGAACTGGCTGTATCCCACACCCCATGCCTGAAATGTTCTTGCCTGCTTACCTCTACCTCATAGTTTCCTTTAGTTTCCGTCAAGACTCAGCTCACCTCCCACTTTCTGTAGGCAGCTTTTCCAGTATCCTCAGTTGATGATTCCCTCCCAAGTTAGTATATAAACTCCTTGAGTACAGGGACTGTTTTTGCCTTTTGTTGTATCCTCAGTGTTTATAAGCACATTCACCACCGTATAGTAAGAGTGTAATAAGTGCTTGTGTATTATGTGACACACTGTTTGACTGATTTATTAAATAAGAACTCTGCAAAAAAAAAAGTACAGGGAAGAGCATAACAAAAATGGAAATGACAAAATAGTGAAGCAAAACTAAGGGACACTTAGTTGCCTAAAATGAATTCATTTGTCACAGAAGGTAGGAGAGACTAAGGAAAAAGTGTTAGACATGAAGCTTTAAATTCAAATATTGAAATCTAGGTCATTTGATTTTGGATGAACAACAACAACAAAAAAATCTCCAGTCTTGTGTTTACAAGGCTATTTGAGCCATGGTGCTCAGGTAATAAAGATAACACCTTACAGTAGGGCAGAACGTTAGCATTTCTCACAGCCTCTATCACAACATTATTTCATTTGATCCTCAAAGCAACCCTGAGAAACAAGCTGGAATTTGTTGTCCACATCTTACAGTTCAGAAAAGGACTAAAAGGAATTTTTCACAGGTCATCTAAGTAGCAAATGGCAAAAGCAGGATTAGAAATAATACTTTTTAATTGCTAAACCTGTGATCATTTTATTTCATTGTTTTTGTCTCCATTTATCATATTAGCGAGGCTCAAGTAATCTTGACTATATTCTTTCTCATGGTAAAGGAAAATGTTGAAAAGAGAACATACCAGAGAATCTTTTCATTCCTCCCTGCCTGTGACCCTCATGGGAAGAATACTCTATACATTCATGTCAAAATATGTAGAGCCAAGATGGCAGAGTAAAAGCTGTGACTTGCTTGAACTCTTCCCCAAACCCCTCCAAATACCTATAAAAAATGACTCTAAACAAATTCTAAAGCAGTAGAACCCACAAAAAGACAGAGTGAAACAAATTTCCAGCCCAAGACAAACTGGATGGTTGATCAGAAAGGTATATCACGCCAGGCTGGGAGAGGAGTGCAGTTTGGTGTGGGCGCACAGGCCACAGTGAACCTGGAGCAGGCCTCAGATGACTGAATCACAGGCAGCTATGGATGTTTCCAGACTTCTCAACCCATGAACACCAAAGACAACTTAGAAGGTCAGTGGGAAAAGTCTGTTTCTGTGGTGGTGAGAGAGAAGCATGGTGGGATTCCAGCCCCAGTCCTGAAGCTTGACCACAGGGCAGCAGCTGCTTCCTAAGCTTCTGGCTCACAGACTTAGGGGGAATCGAATGACTAATCAGAGAGGCATTGCAGGGATCTCTCTGCTGGTGCAGGATTCTCTTGCTTTGCCCGTGCTTGGATCTGGGTCACAGTTTTGGGTGGCAGTCATGGAGCCAGAAGGAACTCTGGCATGGTAGAGCTTGTAGTGACTGTGGAGGTGAAATCCTCCTCACAGTTCCAAGACAGAAAAGAGTGCTTGTGGTCACTCATAGACCACAGCATAGACCAGGAAAGGAGTAAACATCTCACCCTTGATCATAGCACCTTGGAAGAACTGAAAATTTACAGGTCCCTAGAAGTATCTCTGAAAACAGCTGCACAAAACCCCTGAAGCTTGGGACAGGATATTCTCCACAGTGGAAACAGATCCCTACCTCAACAAAGAATTTATAACTCAAGTAATTGGCTGGGATCATGAGAAAGCAGCGCAAAAAGAGTCAGATTATATTATCTTACTTTGGTGACAAAGAAGATCAAAACATACAACCAGAAGAAGATAACAAAGTCAAAGTCTCTACATCCAAAGCCTCCAAGAAAAATATGAATTGGTCCTAGACCATGGAAGAGCTCAAAAAGGATTTTGAGAAGCAAGTAAGAGAAGTAGAGGAAAAACTGAGAGTGATGCTAAAGGAGACCCAAAAAAATATTGAAGAAAATAACACCTTAAAAAGTAGCCTAACCCAAATTGCAAAAGAGGTCCAAAAGCCAATGAGGAGAAGAGTGCCCTGAAAACCAAAATTGGTCAAGTGGAAAAAGAAGTCAAAAAGCTTACTGAAGAAAATACTTCCTTAAAAATTCAAATGGAGCTATTGGAAGCTAGTGACAATTTGAGAAATTAAGGCACTGTAACACTAATCCAAAAGAATGAAAAAAATAGAAGTGAATGTGAAATATCTCATTGGAAAAACAACTGACCTGGAAAATAGATCCAGGAGAGAGAATTTAAAAATTATTGGTCTATCTGAAAGCCATGATCAAAAAAAGAACCTAGACATCATCTTCAAGAAATTATCAAGGAAAACTGCCCTGATATTTTAGAATCAGAGGGCAAAATAGAAATCGAAAGAATCCACTGATCACCTCCTGAAAGAGATCCCTAAAGGAAAACTCCTAGGAATATTATAGTCAGATTCCAGAATTCCCAGGTCAAGGAGAAAATATTGCAGGCAGGCAGAAAGAAACAGTTCAAGTACTGTGGAAACACAATCAGGATAACACAAGATTTAGCAGCTTCTACATTAAGGGACCAGAGGGCATGGAGTATGGTATTCCAGAGGGCAAAGGAATTAGAACTACAACCAAGAATCACCTACCCAGCAAGACTGAGTATAATCCTTCAGGGTAAAAAATGGTCATTCAATGAAATAGGGGACTTTCAAGCATTCCTGAGGAAAAAATCAGAGCTGAATATAAAATCTGATTTTGAAATACAAGACTCAAGGGAAACATGGAAGAGGTAAACAGGAAAGAGAAATCATAAGAGGCTTATTAAGGTTGAACTGTTTACATTCCTGCAGGGAAAGATGATATTTGTAACTCATGAGTCCTTTGTCAGTATTAGGGTAGTGGGAGGGAAAAAATTATATGTATGTATAGAGAGATAGAGGGCACAGGGTGAGTTGAAGATGAAGGGGTGATATCTGGAAAATAAAATTAAGGGGTGAGAAAGGATTATACTGGGAGAAGGAGAAAGGGAGAAGTAGAAGGAGGTAAAATATCTCACATGAAACAGACAAGAAAAGACTTTTACAGTAGAGGGGAAATGGGGGAAAGTGAGAGGTAATGAGTGAATCTATTCTCACAGGATTTGGTTTAAGGAAGGAATAACATACACAATGGGGTATGGAAATCTATCTTACCCTATAGAAAAATAAGAGGGGAAGAGGACAAGAGAGCGGGGGGTTGATAGAGGGGAGGATAGAATGGAGGAGGGGATAATCAAAAGCAAACACTTCTGAGGAGGGACAGTGTCAAAAGAGAGAATGGAATAAATGGGGGATAAGATAGGATAAAGAAAATATGCTTAGTTTTTCACAACATGACTGCTATGTAAGTGTTTTACATGACCACACATCTATAACCTCTATCGAGATGCTTGCCTTTTCAATGAGGGTGGGTGGGGAGGGAGGAAGGGAGAAAATTTGTAACCCAAAGTTTTAAAAACACATGTTAAAAATAAAAATAAAATTTAAAAAATGTGTAAAAATTAAACATATATAGATAGATACATACATACATACATAGATATATATATATTCTCCTATTTGAGAGAAGATTGAGGTTACTTGTTGGGAGTTCCCTCATCTCTCCTCCACATTGCAAAGCTTCTCTATGTCCTCAGATCATCTATTTTTTCCCTCAGTCTCCAAGAATGAGAGATAGTGTGGAAATCAAACTAACAGGACATGGTAGCTGTGTATGGAGGTAGAAAAAGAAGGAAGTCAAATATAACATCGAGGTTTTGAACATGAGAGAGTGAATGAATGGTGATTCTACTGACAGAAATGGTGAAGTCAGAAGGAGAGATTATTCTAAGGGAAAAAAAAAAGACATGCTAAGGTTTGTAGTTGTTGATATCTGCATTATATCCAAGTGCAGATGTTCTACAAAGAGCTGGAGCTCAGAGTAGAAGTCAGCACTGCCAATATGGACTTGAGAGTAATCTATACAAAGGCAAAACTTGTAGTGAGATGATAAATGGAATTGTCAAAAGATTATGTAGAGAGGAAAGGAGAGACAAGAACATACCTTTGGAAAACAGACATATTGAGGTTTCAGGAAAATAGAGATGGGTTAACAAACATTCAAAATTTTTTTACAAGTGGAGGAGGATCGAAGAATGCCTTGTCTGATAATGTCAGTCTTCTCACTTTTCTGCCGTTTGAGATTCTGTTGAAAGAACTGAGGATATTAAGCCGTGGAAAAGAAGACTTAGGGGCAGCATGAATGCAGTCATCAAATATTAGAAAGGCTGTAATGGAAAGAGGTGAGATTTTTTCTTCTTGGCCTGCTGGGATGATACTAGAAGCAAGGATTCATAATAATGGAGAGGCATATTTCAACTTGATATTGCCTTTTGTTGGCCTCTCAACATAACATGAAAATACAAAACACCTATTTTATACCAAATATATTCCTTCCTCAAACTTTCTCAGGTGTGTCCTCACCGTACCAAAGTCTCATCTGGTACAGACTAAACATCTCTCCCTGCAGAAGATTGACTTGAAGTTTATCAACACCACCCCCAAATTTGGTCATGATCAGTCCCAGACTGTTGAGGAAAAGGAAGCTTTCATAAGACAATTGAAAGCACCATGTGGTTAACAAAGAAACTACCTGATGTTTCCTAACCAACTGTGAACTGGTGGTGGATTCTCAATAAAATTGAAATTATTTTCGAAAGGAAAGGTAAAGAAAAAGATAAAAAAAGAAAGGAAGACAAATGGCAGTATTTTTCTTTCTATAAAATTCCATGTTATTGAGAGAAGTGAACTTGGCCTCAGAACCACTGAGTTTGTGATTTCTGCATTTGGGTTCAAATATTGATTTGACATCTTGGCTCTGCCACTAATTACCTTGGTTATTTATCCTCTCCATGTCTCAGTTTCTTCATTCATGAAATGCAGAAAGTAAATGAGATTACATCTAAGATCCTTCCTAATTCTGAATCTAGAATCCAAGTAAATGATAACAAATAAAGAACTGTAAAGTTCTGATGAGGACTTGGAGAAATGAACATTTTGAAACTTTATTCTTTGAAATTTATTTAAACAAATTTAATTTTTATTGTACCTCAATGTTGTTTTCTAATAATACTTTTTTTAATCCTTTGGTCCTATTAGCCATATGACCTTGAGACAGTCACTTTTAATCCTCATTTTACAGATAAAAAAACTGAGACTAGAAATATTCATCTATGAACTATCTACTTCATGAAGTTCATGTGATGAGCCAATAACAAAGTAAAAAAACTGCTTTAGAGTAATTCTAAAGATGAGTTGTTTTCTTTTTCCTGTGATCTTTTCCCACCAATGTTAAACCAGGTTAAAATTCCTGATTAAGAGGCAAGACACTTGATTTTGTTTCCAATTCTATGTCAGATTGTGTCAAAATTCTCGTTACCCCCATTTTCCCTGAAGTGTAATATTGAAACCATTACAATCATGGTGGGAATATTTGACATAGACTTGGGAATTGCTGAGATAATATTTGTAAACTTCTTTGAACTTAGGTGAAAAATGCTGTTCACATATAACTTCTCAGGATTAACTGTGTCCTTTCAGGAAGAAAGATTAAATTGTTTGCCTTCCCTGAACTGGTTTTCATTTGTTTCAACCCTTTAATTCTCAAGAGACCTCAAATCTTCTGCCCCATTCAGTGGTGGTCAGCTATAACACTTGTAAGCAATATTTAATTCTGGGAAGCTGCTTTATTCTAAGAACTTGTAATAAAGTTCAGCCCAGGATCCTGAAGACAGATTCACAGAAATAAGAATAAATCCAGGGTCTGTCAAGCAGCACACTCAATCTCTCTGCTTTCTTTCTCCTTTCTTGGAGAATGGAGCTAATTATACTTACTTTCCCCCCTGAGGAATTTGTGAATAGGAACTAATTTAAAGTGTGGCCACTAAATAAGCATCATAGAACTTTGCTGACTCTTATGGTAATAGGTAGAATAGAAATTGTAAGGGAATGGGTGTTGTGAGACCTAATGAGTTTTCTTTTGACTGAATGATGCTGTCACTGACATAAAACATTAGCATTACAACTCTTTGTTGCTCAGTCATGTCTCACTCTGGTGACCCCATTTGGAGTTTTCTTGGCAAAAATGCTTGAGTGGTTTGCTATTTCCTTCTCCAGTTCATTTTACAGATGAGGAACTGAGGTAAATGGGGTGAAGTGACTTGCTTAGCTGATAAGTGTCTGAAGCCAGATGAGTCTTTCTGACTCCAGGCACTCTTTTCACTGCACCACCTAGCTGCCCATATTACAACTCTAGGTAATTTTATCTACTGAATCCTATGGTGATAGCTAAGCAGAATGTTGGTAAAAAGACAAGATAATTAGTACATTTTGTCATAGTTAATAGCTCACATTTGTATGATAACTTTAAGGTTTACAAAGTGCTTTCACAAATATTTTCTCATCTGATCTTTACTGAAAGATTATGAGGAGATCTGCAAAGCATCATATATGCTTCAATTAATTATTTAATTAATTGTTTAATTTAATTAATATATGTATGTATGTGTGTATATATGTACACATATGTATACACAGACATTTATTTATATGTGTATAGTTGTGTGTAGATGTATATATGTGTGCATTGTGCACATGTATGTGTGTATATGTGTGTGCATGTGTATATATGTATATGTGTATATATGCATGTGTGTGTGTGCAGGTGTGTGTGTGTAGCATATGAGGAGATTGAGGGCCAAAGAGCAATTAAGTGGTAGGGCTGCGATTATAACCTAGTTTATACTACTTACATTTCAAGTTCTATGTTCTAAACCACATCATGCTCCAACTTTTTCTACTACAAAGTTAATCAACTGATCCTTCAACAGATATTTTGAGTGGTCTTACTATGGGCAAAGTGCTATTCTGGACAAAGAAAATGTGATACAATGAAAAGTACTCCGAATTCAAATTATTTATGATAAATTTCTTAACACTCTGGGCCTCAGTTTCCTTATCTGTAAAATAAATGGATTGGACTAAATTACTTTTGAAGTTCTTTCCAGCTTTAAATTATCAATATTATAATGATAACAGAGTGTAGGTTCAGTGGTAATGGACGCTGAACTCAAAATACATGAATGCAAATTCAAATTCAAGGTAAATTATGATCTTGTGATCTTGGCCTCTCTAACCCTCTGTTTCTTCAAAGTAAAGTATGCAGGTGTTAAACTACAATAGAAACAGTGAGTTTTAGCACAAAGGATGCTGAACTTGCAGTCAAGAAGACCTGAGTTGAATCTTGCCTCTGGCACTTAGCACTGTGTGACCCAAGACAAGTCATTTCATCTCCTGCCTGCCCATAGCAACTGTCTGACTCAGCCTTCCCTAACAAATATCAGTGGATTGCAATCTTCGATGGAAGAGGGAATTCCCAGGCTGATGAAGTTTATTTTTTTATTTTATTTTATTTATACATTTATTTTATTTATACATGTTTATTTCATGTATCACATACATTAAATGCCATTGAAGCCTCTCCTGCTATGAAAAATTAATTTTAGTGGCTAGGAAACCCAAATATTAAACAGAGTTGCATTCATTGACCTGATTTCCACAAGAGGAAATTAATTGTAAGTTGTACTCTTCAGTGATTTGAAGGCTGTTGGGTCCAATATTTAGGAACTTTGACATTCCCCTTCCTTCCTATTTCCATTAATTTAAAATTCCTAAATTTCAATCATAAGATATATGTGTATACATACATATGTGTATATACATACATAAACACATTTACGGGGGGGGGAATTTATTGCTAGATATTAAATTTTCTATTTATTTTCTCAGATCTTCTTCATTTTCCCACAGCCATCCTGCTTAGATTTGACTCCCCCATCATGACCCTTCTCTATTTCTCCCCCTCCCCTGCCACATCTCTCAGGAAAAATCCATCCTCAGAAAACTCATCATAAGCACAATTGCATCTTCTTTGGTACTCACACCTTATCAGTACCCTTAGTTGTCTCTGCCACCCTGATTGGATGGCTAGAAGAGAGAACAAAAAAAATTCCCCAAAGCTTCAATTTAAAGATTGCTCAGAAGCCTAGCCAGCTCTCCATTTCCTCCCAGCATGCATTGCCACTGACTTGTATTCAATTCTGCCATTATCATGCCCCATATCTGTCTTCCCATATTAGATTGTAAGCTCCTGGAGAGCTGGGATTCTCTTTCTTACTATTATTTGCATTCTCAGTGCTTATCACAGTGACTGGCACATAGTGGGTCCTTAATAAATGTGTATTATATGGCGTTGTATGGTATTAATCAGAGCAAGAATTTAACACAGAAATGCAAATAGAACATGCCATTTCTAACAATTCTCACAACAGTGGGAGAATGGTAGTGGTCTTTAAAATAGGTGAGACTTTAGGAATCATTGGGATCTCTAAGAATTCACCTTGTTTATATCATGGGACCCTTTGACATTCTGGTAAAGCCTATGGACACTTTGTCAGAATAATGTTTTGAAATACATAAAATAAAATAAACAGGATTACAAAGAAAACAATTATATTGAAATAGTTATCATATGTGTGTGTGTGTGTGTGTGTGTGTGTGTGTGTATTTCACAGACCTCTAATTTAACCCTCTCGTTTTACAGCTGAAGAAATTGAGGCCCAGAGATGTGGCAAGCTGAAGTTACATAACTAATCATCAATTAGTTATGTAATTATTAGATCAGGCTAAACTAGGCCTTGATAATCGGATCTCCAGTGTTATTAGCTTACCATCCCATAATATCTCTGAAAAAAAAATGATGAGTCAATCCACCTTGTTTGGCTACTTATATGGTTAAATAAAAAGGCAGGTTGATTTAAATAATAAAAAAATTGACAAAATTCTAGCACTTCTTCTAGATGTGGGTTTAATGTTAAAATGTTAGTGTTTAAAAGATGCTGTATTTGTTCTTTTTCCTCTTCTCTTCCCTACATTTTTCACCCATGTCTAACCTGCCCAATTTGAGTGTAACAGTGAGGAAAGAAGAAATTGATTTGCTTCAAAATAATGATTTTTTTCTCTACATATATAGATACTCCTTTATACCCTTCCATGTGGACTAATTTAACAGCTGTCTAGCTGGTCTCTTCCTCTCTAAGCCATCCTACACATTAAAGCTAGAATCTTCTTCAAATATTATTTCAATCATTCCATTCAGTTGCTCAGAAACCAACAGAGACTTCCACTCTATCCAATCAAAACTTCTCAACTCATCCAAGGCACCTGTGTGTATTCACTGTTCCACACCCTCCCAACCTCCCAAAAGTCTATGTACATTGGTTTTCCATCAGTTTTATTACTTAGACATTACAGTTCAGTCAAACAAGCTGCTTCCTATTCCTTCCACTTTTCCCATTTGACTAACACTCTTCCTTTCTCTCTCTTCCATGTCTTCTTTACTCTCCTCACTATCAAAACATTTGTAAAAATACAAATCTTTTATAGGCAAGTCATTTAAACTCTCTAGGCATACCTTAATTATATTATTATTGTTGTTGTTGTTGTTATCAGCAGCAGTAGCATCATCAACATCGTCATTGATATTATTGTTGTTATTATTATTATTCCATAAAATGAAAAGAGAAATCATTATTAGTGATGAAGTAATGATGTCTCTAAGTTCCATTACTACTCTGAAGCTCTGTTTCTGTGATACATAGGATCATTGGATCACAGATTTAGAAATGAAAGTAACCTTAGAAGCAACCGATTCCAAATTTTATGAAAGAGGAAACTGAAGATAAGAGACATAAAATAACTTGCCCAAAATGACACATGTAATATAGCTCAGAAGTAGAGTTGAGTAAACAACAAATGCACCTCCTCCCTCTGGGCAGAAAAGGTGTAGAATGATATGCACTGCAACACAAGGGAATATTTATCATTTCTACTCACTGTTTTGGGTGTTTGTTTTTGCAAAATTATTTTTCTTTGTCATAAGGGATGGTCTAATCTGGAGGTAGGGATGTTGAAATTACTGCAACAAAGAAAATGACATTATTTTTTAGAAATCTCTTTAAAATGTCAAGGGAAAGATTTGAACCCATATCTCTGACTACAGGTCAGGTACTTATTCTATTAAACTTTCTGGAATGAAATCCATCAAGGTGACATGATTAATTCATTACTCAACATCCCTTCAGCCATCACGTACCTAGTTTCATTTTTCCACTTTATTGATTTACACATCTTATATTATCATTTTGCTAAGAACCGTAATATGGCTTCCCTATCTGTATGGTTTCATTTCTCTTTGAGTAGTAAACACTATTGGGCTTCCCAGCTGCAATCATTTATGATTATAATATGGATGCTGAATATTTAACGGAGTTTTTTTTTTCTCTTTAACTGATAGATTAAAGAGACTTGTACTAATGTCTGAGAAGCATTGTTTTTATTCAAGGTCTGATAGATAATAGCCAGCTCTGAGCCCTAATTGGTAAAGGGAATTTAGCTACACCAATTCATCAGTTCCTAATTCATTGAACAATCTATGGAGAAGACTGGGCAGTGCTGCATGATATTCAGACAGTAAGCTCTGCACCAAAAATCCTATTAGAAGTAAATTAAACAATTTATGTGAGGAATGTCCTAAGCATGTGACTAAAAACATGTTTACCCAGGAGACAGGATCAGTTCTAACATTTTAAAACAAAAAATCACTTTAGCTCATGCCAGCATGACTTTACTCCAAAGGTGATGTAAGTTAGGGGTGGTGTCAGCCTAAAGACATTGAATTTTCTGGCTATGGTCAATTTGCATCACACTTGAAACACAATGCTCTTTCTGACAATATGAGTATGAAAATAGTCTTCTGTGAGTGTATCACCTCTCTTAATGTCTCCCTAGACACAAGTTCTTTGGCAACCTGGGTGCAGCAAAATATTTTAAGGCATTTCTCTAAGAAAAATGTCATGCTGGTTATTGAGACCTAAAATCTGACAGGCTAGTATTAATCATTTCTATAGCTTGTTGCATAACACACTCTGTCAAATAGGTAGTCTGCCAGAATCCTTTCCCCAAGGGCCCTTTTTTCAATCAAAAGGGAAATTGAGTAAAATAGAGAATTAAGCAGTACATAAAACAAGATGAATGAGCCTATGGCAAATGTGTAACCACTGGGTACTTAGTCATTGGAACTGAGATGACATTAAAAAGTGGGACATTTCAAAAGTAATTTGAAAGGACAAATGACAGCAGATATATTTTGATACTATGGGGTCCAAGTGACTTCATAGGGTACCACTCTCTTCCCTTGATAGACTATAAACCCTTAGAGGTCAGAGACTAATTAACTTTTGTCTTTCTATATCCAGTGCCCTGTCACATGGTATGTGATTAATTATTGTTTGTTGACAGATTCCTCCAGCAAGCTTTAAGACTTGGTTCCCTAGTACCTGTGATTGTGTTTTTCGGTGATCTCCTGTTTCTCACCCCTGGGTTTCAAGAGAACATGGTGTTACTTCTTCCACATTCTCTCTTATCCTTCCCCTGAATAAAATAGCACATTATCTTTCCTGAGTTTTTAAAATAAAAATTATTGATACATACAGGAAGTATATGAGCACAGTTACAAAACACTCTTCCCAAAAATAAAGACAAATCTAAATACATGGAGAAATATTCATTGCTCATGATTCGGCTGAGCCAATATAATAAAAATGACAATACCAGCTAAATTAATTGACTTATTCAGTGAAGCTAAAATTAGAAGAAAAGTAGGAAACTAGGAAAAATATTTGCCACAAGTTTCACTGATAAAAGTCTCATTTCTAAAATATATAAGAAAATGAGCCAAATCTATAAAAACAAGAACCATTCCCTAAATGACAAATAGTCTAAACATACAAACAGACAGTTTTCAGGGAAAGAAATCAAAGCTATCAATAGTCACATGAAAAAATCTAAATCACTAAAAATTGGAGAAACGCAAATGAAAACTACTCTGAGGTACTACTCCACAACCATCAGATTGGCTAAGATGACAGAAAAGGAAAATGACAAATGTTGGAGGAGATATGCAAAAATAGGTTCACTAATGCACTATTGGAGCTATGATTAGTCTAACTGCTCTGGAAAACAATATAAAACCATACCTGAAAATCTATTAAGTCATGAATACCTTTTGATCTTATAATACACTACTAGGTCTGTACCCAAAAAAAAATCAGAGAAAGGGGGAAAGGACCCAAAAATATTTATAGAAGCTCTTTTTATGATAACAAAGAATTGGAAAATGAGAAGATTCCCCCTGAATTGGAGAATGGCTGAACAATTGATGGTATATGAATGTGAAGGAATTCTATTATGCTGTAAGACATGATGAAAGGTACGGTTTCAATGAACTGAGGCAAAGTGAAGTGAGCAGAATTAGGAAAACAATGTACACAGTAGCAACAATAGTGTAAAGATCAATTGTGAGAGATTTAGTAACTCTGATCTATACAATGATCCACCACAATGAAAAAGGACATGATTTAAAATGTTATCCACCTATAGAGAACTGACAGACTCACAATACAGACTGAAGCATATTTTTCTTTCTATTTTTTTCAGAATGTAGCTAATGCAAAAATTTATTTTGCATGACTTTGTATTCATAATAGGTTTTGTAGTTCTTGCCTTCTCATTTGGTGGGGGAGGGACTAGGGAAAGGAAAAATTTGAAACTAAAAATAAAACAAAACCCAATTTTAAAAAGAGAGCTTGTTGGCATATACTACAGGTAACTATACACAGTGTTGAGAAACAAAAGCAAATTAATAAGATGATCAAAGGATATGGTCAAGCAGTTTTCAGAGGAAGAAATTCAAGCTCTCAATAGCCATATGAAGAAAACTTTCTCTAATAATTCAAGAAATGAAAATTAAAGCAACTCTGTGATTGTATTTCATACCAATAAGATTTTCAAAGTTCACAGAAATGAAAAATGACAGATGTTGGAGGAAAAAATAAATACATTAATTAAGTAAACACAGAGTTGTTGGAGGTATGAATTGATACAGCCAATCTGGAAAACAATTTGGAACTATGTCCAAAAAGTCATTGAATTGTGTAAGCCCTGTGACTTAATGATACTACCACTTGGCTTATACCCCAAAGAGATCAAAGAAACAGGAAAAGGATCCATAGGTACAAAAATATGCATAACAGCTCCTTTCATGGTGGCAAAAAAAGCTGGATACATTGCTGTTGAATTGTTTCAGTCATGTCCAACTGTTTGTGACCATTTAGGGTTTTCTTGGCAAAGGTACTGGGTAGTTTGCCTCTTCCTTCTCCAGTGGGTTAAAGCAAACAAAGGTTAAGTGACTTACCCATAATCACACAGCTAGTAAGTATATGAGTTCAGATTTGAACTCAGGTCTTCCTGACTCCAGGAAAGGTGCTCTATTGACTGTTATCACCTAGATATCCAATCAATTAGGGAATAGCTGAAAGTCTATCAGTTTTGAAATAGCTGAAAAATCATGGTATGTGAATATCATTGGAATATCATTGCACCATTTAAAAGGGATGATTTCTTAAAACCTGGAAAGAACTGAATATATTGGTACAGAGTAAAGTGAGTAGAATCAGGAGAACAATTTATGCAATAACAAAAATATTGTGAAGACAAATTTTAAAAGATTTATGAACAATGATCAATGCAATGGACAACTATGAATCTAGAGGGTTGATGATGATGCATGCTACCTACCTCCTAACAGAGAGGCAATGGACTCTTCAGATGCAGAGTGAGGCATTTTTTGACATAGGATTTTGTTTTCCTTGACTATGTATGTTTGTTTCTAAGTTTGGGGTTTTCCCCTCAGTTGTGGAGGAGGGTAGAGAAAGAGAAAGTAGATTTTTTGTTCATTAAAAAAAAATGTAGAAAAAAAGAGTATGAAAGGAACAAATTGAGAGGAAGTTTACAAGTTTATGGTACTCATAAGAATTGAATACTAGTCCTATGTTGCAAACTACAGAAAACCAGATCTTACTGTTCTTTGCATGTTTATCCTTCTGGAAACATTCCCTTTGTCCACACCTAGGTTCCTTCTAGCCCTAAAATTCTAGGTTCTGATATGTATAATGTAAACATATCTCTAAGTATTTACAAATGTATGCATTTTATATAAAAGCACATTCTGATTCTGAAAAGGAAATATAAAAAAACACTTGTTTTTTTTATTGTTCCAACAAAAACATAATGTTAATGTTTATCTTAAACCTTCACACATGGTATATTTACTATTGGGGGGAAAAAAGAGTAAGCCGTGTTTTTGAGAAGCTATAGTCAAGAAACTTCTCTAAGATTTAAAAAACTTATTGCCTTCCCCCAATATGGTCAAGAAATATATTTAATTCTTCTCATTAGGGATTTATAAAAAAAATACAATGCAGTTCTAAAAATTAATAATTAGTCTTAGTAACAAAATTTAACTCAATCAATTCAACCAAAAAATCATACTAAAGTTATCCTTCCCACATTACAGGGATGAGGAATGATCTGGAAAAAGTCTGCATAAATTTTTTGGGCCTCCTTTCATACCAGAGAAAGTGCCTGAATTATTATGGTATTAAAAGATAAAATATGTTGATATTATAAATACTATACATATATTTTATGCTTTTCTGAGTTTCTAAACTTTTTCTGTGTCATCTGCTGACTTTTGCCTGTCTTCTGTGCCTTCTGCAAAACTCCCCCAAAATTCTGATTTAATTTCTTAGGCCAACCCATGATATTTCAAAACCATAGTGGGGAAAGTTGCAATGTAGAAGGGATAACTGTATATGTCAGACAGACTCCTAAGTTGGTGACACAAAAACAGAAACGAAAATTGTCTCTGACTTCAAGAAGTTTCCATTTTATTGGGAGTTAGGTGATGGATATAAAAGAGGAGAGAGATACAAGGACAGCTAATTTTAACAAACACCATTTTGGTATTCTGATCTCCACTCTTCTATTAAGAACAAAAAACTATCAGGAAGGTTGTGATCAGACATCTGTGGTATTGATTGTTGGAGTTTTACTTTACTGAATCTAGTATTTTTCTTTATGGATGCACATCACAACTTTGCTATATAGCAAAGTCTTTATTGGTTGCCATGGGTGAAATAAATATTCCACTCCGCAGCCAGCCTGGTGATAAGCCTCCCCAGTGTTTTTCTCTGGGACTGGTAATTGATATTGGTACATTTGCACATACATATATAAGTAGATAAATTCATGTGTAGCCAAATTTTTTGTGCCCCCATAGAATACATTCAAAATTATTTTCTCAAATATATTTCTTTTCTATTTTCCTTTAAAAAATACTCAGTGACCTATTCTCAAAAACATCTTAAAATAGTTTTATTGTACATAAAGAAAAACTTATATGGGCATAAACACACACACACACACACACACACACACATACACACACATGGTAGGCATTGTGGTATAGTGGCTAGGAAGCTGACCTCCAAGTTATGAAGACCTGGGTTCAAATTCTGCACTGACAAATACTGGCTCTATGACTACGGGGCAAATTCTCAGTGCCTTAGGCAACTCTCTAGATTGTAACACCAATTGCCTACATTTCTTCATCAGAAATTCTTTACACAACCATACCAATGGAATTATATGTCAAGATACATAAAGCCTACATGGACAAAACTCGCTAAACATCACATCCCTACAAAATAATATAAACAGATATACAAATTGAAGTCATTTAAAAATCACACCTGAAGGGGCATCTAGGTAGTGTAGTGAATAGAGCACCAACCCTGAAGTCAGGAGGACCTGAGTTCAAATCTGGCCTCAAATCAAACACTTGACACTTACTAGCTATGTTACCCTGGGCAAGTCACTTAACCCCAATTGCCTAAAAAAAAATGTCACACCTGAAGTTCTTCTTATTTCTGAAACTCATAATGGGTTGAATATTTTTTTAATATATCATTTCTTTAGGAGCACCAAAGTTTGATTTATACTCAGTTGAAGTTTAATAATAGCACTTTGTTGTAGAATTGCAGGCTTTTCATAGGATATCTATAAACTATTTGAAATAAGAGTTCTATATTTTTAATTTGTGAACTAGCTTATAGATTCAGGTACTTTGAACAGAGTGTAAGTACCAATGGATTAACTGATTATTGATCTATTGGTTGACACATATATACTCATACATACATGTTAATGTTAACTGTGTGCATGCATACATATATGGACACATATATATGTATGCAGACACATTCATACATACATAAATATAGCATTCTATCATTAGGACTTTGGAATAAAATGTCATAATTCAATTTTTTATAACAAATAAATTTATGATAATACCTCATATCCAGAAATTTCTATTATGAAAGTACACCATAAAAAACCAGTATGTAATTTTCTAAAATATGAAATCCTACTCATTTGCCATAAATTTTACTGCAGAACTACTATGTCCATTCAACTGCCAGAATGATGCTTCAACCTCCACTATAAATTAATCGAATCAAACAAAAGACATGTAACATTAAACATTTCTGTTTAGTAATGACTTTTCTGTTCACTCCACCCTAATCCCATCTGTTTTCCAGATGTTCACCCCACCCAACCCTCATTTTTAGAAACCATTAGTTTATGTAAAAAAAAATTAAAAGACCAAACTGATTATTGCCCATATAGCACCCCAATATCACCATGACCTCCTGTTTTCTGCCATAGCAGTACGTTCTTATTCCCAGGAACACTTTCTATCCCAAATCTCTTATTTTCCCCAGGACAAGTTTAACATTTATAAGAAATGTGTTTCTTCTGTGAAGTCTTTTTTTTTTAAATTTTTCTGCTTTCTACCCCTCAGCTTGTTTCCAGTATTCACACTTTCGATCAATACTCCTACTAGTAATACACTTGCTAAAATTTCCAGGGATTTCTCTGAACTCCACCCACCTATGTTATCAATCCCACTATTAAATAAGCAGTCATCATCAGATCTCATTTTTCATTATTCAGACCTAGAAAGGAAAGGGAAGAAATCAAATTCAAAATTTAACTTTTATTTATTTCTTATTTTTCTTTCTAAGTCTTATATTTTCTTCATGATATTTGCTATGAATGCCACAGCAAGTTACTGTCAACTGTGAGACATGTTTCATTAATTAATCAACCAAAATAAGCATTTATTAAGCACTTACTATGTGCTAGGTGCTAAGTGATGGGGATTTAGAGGGTTTTTTTTTAAAGGGGGAATTTACATTCTTTGGAGAAAAAGCAACATATATAAATATTATATATACATAATATATAAAATATAAAATGAGCACAAGGCAATTTTTAAAAAAGTGATTAAGGAAAAAAAGGGCTTCAGAGTTAATGGAATCAGGAAAGGCTTCCTGTAGAATATACTTGAGCTGTATCTTGAAGGAAGTAAGATCTACAAAGGAGAAGGTGAGGAGAGAGTGTTCCTCTTCATGGGAGGTATGATATTGCATATGGCTAAGACAAAGACAGAGATGCTGGAGATGGAGTCTTTTTTTGTGTGTGTGAGGAAAAGAAGGAAGGACAGTTTGACAGGAACACAGAACATGGGAAGGGGAATAATGAACAATTAATCAATAAGTATTTATTAGGTATGTACTGTGTGCTTTGCACCTTGGATACAATGAAAAAGAGAAAAAATAATCCTTGACCTCAAAGTTCAAAATTGTTAGGAAGCTTTCCCTTCTATTTAATCTAAATAATAAATGCAAGCTTTTATATAGCTAAGATTTGTAATGCAATTCACAAATATTTTCCCATTTAATCCTCACAACAACCATGGGAAGTAGGTGCTATTATTTTCTCCAGTTTACAGATGAGGAAATTGAGGCAGACCAGAGGTTAAGTGATTTGCCCAGGGTCATGCAGCTAGTTAGTTTCTAAAATTGAATTCAAATTTAGATCCTTAGTCCAAACCCAGCACTCACTGTGTGGTCACTGGGCCACCTAGCTCATAAATCTGCTTCTTGGTAACTCCCATCCATTGCTCCTAGGCCTTCCTTCTGGGGCCAAGCAGATTAAGTCTAATCTGTCTTTCTTATTATTTAGATTCTCACTTTGATCACTTAATCAACAAGTAACTTGAGTAGTAACTCATATTGATGGATGCTTCAAAATTAGATGAATAGCTCTCTGATACAAGGATGGATATTATAACCCATACATACCATCAGACTTATCACTATTATTCAATGTCCTCCAATATTAGTGGTGCGTGAATTATTTGGGGGCAAGCAAAGATTTTAACATGGCTTCATTCTGTGACAGCAATTATCTTCTCTGCTTCTGCTGACACTAAGCTTGCTCAGAATGTCTGTACTTAAACAAATGAAACCAGATTGAATTAGTTCTCTGTCAGTTGAGTGCCAGACTTAGAACTCTTATTTCTCTCTTTTGTTGTATTTTTAATTGTGTGGTTTTTAAGAATGGATATCATTCCCAGAAAAAGTGGAAAAGTTGTAGCTCTTACAGAGTATACTTAAGTGATTATTACAAATTACGTGGCAGCTGTTGGTATAGAGATCAAGTGTTCAAAGATCATTCAAGCCCACAATAAAACAGGACCAATTGCATTGAAGCATAAAGGAAAATTAATGCCAAGAACTGATAAGCTATTGCTACAAAAAATCTTAATTAGTACTCAGTAAATAATAATTTTAATAGCTAAAATATGTATATATACATATATACATATATACATATATACATATATACATATATACATATATACATATATACATATATACATATATACATATATACATATACCACTTTTTATGTGCCAGGTACTGTGATAAGCACTTTACAATTATTATCTCATTAAGAGTTCCACAACAATCCAGTCAGGTAAGGGTTATTATCCTAATTTTACAGATGAGGAAACCGGGGCAAACAGATGGTAAATGAATTACCAGGATCACAAAGTTAGTAAGTATCTGAGGTCAGATTTGAACTCAGGTCTTGTTGATTCCAGGCCCAGTGCTCTATCCATTGTGAATTGATGAGCCCCTTCTACAGTTTGCTTTAAATCAACTGCTTAAATTCCACCTGATTTTAATTTGAATAGGAGTGGTTAGAAGGATGTATTATCAAAACCAAGACTGAGTAGATCCCCTTCTCATGGCTTAGTGGTGGCCTTATGTTAGCAAAGCACAAACTCAAATTCTACAAAACTAAAAATGATTCAAGAATGGCTTACTGATGGACTGTATGTTTGCTGAATCAGCTAAGTCTGCAGTCAAGTCAAGTCATTGAGCATTTACGAAACCCTTCCTATGTGCCAGGTGCTTTGATAAGCAATCAATCAATAACATTTATCAAAAAGGTACTATGTTCCAGGTACTATACTATGCACCAGGGATACAAAAAGAGGTAAAAGATAGTCCCTGTCCTCAAGAAGCTTATGATCTAAACACTAGGGATACAAACACAGGGATACAAACTCTCCTTAATTTCAAGGAACTCACAGATTTGTGGTGGAGAAAACATGTAAATGACAATGTACAAACAAGTTGGTATATAGAATAAATTGGAGATAATCTGTAGAAGGAAGGGATTGGAATTAAAGGGGATTAGTAAAGGTTGGATTTCACCTGAGACTTAAAGGAACCCAAGGGATTCAGGAAGTGGAGATGAAGGAGAGAATTTGGGGAATAACAGTGAAAATGCCCTAAGTCTGGAGATGGAGTGCCTTGTGAGAAGAACAGAAAAACAAGGATCCCAATGTTATTGGATTGCAAAGTATGCAGGGGGTTGGGATGGAGAGAATGAGGAGTAAAAGTCCAGGTGAGGAAAGGCTGATTTCATGAAAATTAGCCACTAGGTATTGATTGTTTTTTATTGTCCTGTTTTATTTTTAGTTACAACTCACAAAACCTGTCTCCTGAGAAACTGAGAAACTGTGATTCATATCCATGCAGAGATTACCCACATACAATCAAATCACTGGTCTTAGAATTATGGAATTATAGAGCTATTGGTAGAGTATGGGGAGACCTGATATATTAACCACAGAAAGCAGACTTCTATGCTAAAATGTAGCCAGCCCATCTACAAACACCTGGAACCAAGAAAGAACCAAGAAAGGGAGAGTCCACACCTAGAGATCTAGTTATGGGTAAAGCATTAAAGTGTAGTCATGGGCACTTTTCAGAGATACTCATTAAATTCTCCTTTTTTTGTGTGAAGACATGATGTGCACTTATTGACTAGAATAATTCCTGTGACCATTGGAACAGAGTATTAGAAACTCCTCAGCTATTTAAAGATTAAAATGATTTCCCTAAGATAGCAGCACACATTCCAGGGGATATCTGTTCTTACCATTAACTTCAGCTATCTGTTCTTAGCATTAAGTTTTAGCACATGAAAGTCCTGAAACTTCTGAGAATGTGTTATATAATTCTACCTTTGGGATGATTGTTTCCCAATCAATAGTTGGTTAGCTTTGCAGTGCCTGGTAATCATATATTATATGAAAATGATGATGATGATGATGATGATGATGATGATGATGATGATGATTCTACCTCTCACATTTCCATCAACCTTTGAAGGTAAAATGTAGGTAGAATTTCCATTCAAAATTAGCTATTTTACATTCTGAAAACATCTGGCTGATTCATTTGTACCTTCCTTCTCATTCCATAGCAAATCAACTTAGACAAGTCTGAGGGAAGGACATAGAATGCCACTTATATTGGCTGATTATTCCTGATAGTTGTGAGATGAAGGCAAATAATCTTAAATAAGATAGGAACATTATCCTACTGGCCAAATGAGTCACCCTGTTGACATAGGTTCTTCACTTAATCAAAAAATGATGATGGAGGGAAACTCTGTGTGTGTGTGTGTGTGTGTGTGTGTGTGTGTGTGTGTTAGTAACTACTGAGAGAGGTAGATAAGGACAAAAAATGACTAATAATGCCTTGGTTTGCTTTATCATTAGCTTGGTCTAGGAGCCTTAGATATAGCCAAAGGTATTAGACAGGGTGTGGTCCACTAAGTAAGCCAGGATGGGACAAACTGATAGAGTAATAAAAACAACCTAGATTAGAAAAGAATGAATATAATTAGCAATCCAGATCCAGATTCAAATTGCCAGGAGACTAAATAAGTATATTGGAAATAGATAAGGATGTAATCCATAAGCCAAGTTTGAATCAGAAAAAAAAGACAAAAAGGATGCTAAGACATCACTATATAAGCATAAGAAGTAGCACATGAGTTCATTTGAATGAGTTAGATTTGTGGAAAATAAGGATCTCGAGCAGGGTATTTGGGTGCTAGCTGGCTAGCTTAGGTATGGTTAATTTGGCCTGATTATTACTCAGCCTCCAACTCCTGAGGACCCTTGGGTAGGAGGGGAGAAGGGAACAACATTTATCAAGCCCCTATTATGCATCAGGCACTATGCAGAGAGTTTTACAAATATTATCTCATTGGTGTTATATAAAATCACACACACACACACACACACACACACACACACACACGCACAAAACCCAGAATGCATAAGGACGCAGAAATACATTTTCCAGGGAACAGATAGGCCTAGGAGTTTAATAAACCCTCATTCATTGATTGACCAATTGATGCCCAAAATAAAATCCCATTCTGCAGCTTCAGAATATTGATTGTCTGAATCCTCTCATTTTCTATTCTCACTAGGAGGAGGGATTGAGAAATACAGGGAGTCCAAAACCAAATAAAGTTCAATTATTCAAAGCCTATAGTTATTCATGATCAACTGTCCTGCTCCTTTTATTCCAGTTGAATTAAGTCTATTAGCCATGTTGCCTCAGCTTTTTATTTAAATCTAGATAGTGGATACATACAACTTCCCAAAATGATTAAGATACTTTGGTATTTTGCTAGATAATTGTGGCCCCTAGACCCTACCTTAATTGAGGGTTAGGAAAGGATTATAAGGACATTATTTCATTGACCGTTAAAAAATGTTTATCTAATTTTGAAACTAAATTCTAATAAACTAGTTCTCTGGGGATGAAGGAAACAATGATTCTGCAATCTGATAGCAGGGAGATAATTAGACCCAGAAATTGATGCAAGAATATATATCTTGTGTTCATAGGCTGGGGGTTTATCTGTCATGAGATCATAGATTTAAAATTGGATGAGTCCTTAGAGATCATTGAGTGACCCCATCATTTTACGGATAAGAAATTGAGGCCCAGAGAAGTAACATGATCTGACTAGGTCACTGCCCTATTAGTGTCTGAAGTGAGAACTGAACCCAGGTCTATACCTGTATATCAATTCATGTATTATTTCAAACAAAATGTCCCTCGTTCAGTCTTTGTGATGGTCTTCACTACATGACAATGAATAGCAACCAGAGAAAAACCCAGTGGTACTAATTTTTACACCATATACATGTTACTTCTAATCAGTATAGCTATATTGTTGGAAGAATTCAGGTACTATAATTTTGTTTGTAATGGGAATTCCCAGTAAGGAGGCTTTCTCTTTTGGTACAGATGATGGATATCTGCTCAGCAATTCAGAGTCTTAAGAGTATTGGAGGTGGGGGTTGGGGTAGGATATTGAGTAATTAAGTGACCTGCCCAGAGTGGCATGACTGGTATGTGTCAGAGGAAAGACATAAAGGCCAGTTCTTAAGTAGATCACAAATAATAAAACTGGAAGAGAACTCAGAGATTGTTTAGTCCAAAATCCTCATTTTATTGTGGAGGAAACTGTGTCCTGGGGAGGTTAAGTGATTTATCTAAAATCACAGAGATTATAATGGGCAACTAAGTGGTGTAGTGGATAGAGTACTGGACCTTGAGTCAGGAAGATTTGAGTTCAACTCCAACCTCCAACACTTACTAGTTATGACCCTTGGCAAATCATTTAACCTCTTTGGGACTCAGTTTCCCCAACTATAAAATGGGGAAAATAATTACACTCACTTCCCAGTGTTGTTGTGAGGATCAAATAAAATAATAATATTTGTAAGATGCTTAGCCCAGTGCCTGGCACATAGTTTGTTGTTGTCCAGTGATTTCGGACATGTCTGACTCTTTAAAAACCCATTTAAGGTTTTCTTGGCAAAAAATACTGGAGTGCTTTGTCAGTTCCTTCTCCAGCTCATTTTAAAAATGAGGAAACTGAGGCAAAAAGAGTTAAGCAACTTGCCTGGGGTCACACAGCTAGTAAGTATCTGAGATCAAATTTGAATTCAGGTCTTTCTGACTCCAGGCCTGGTGATGGTATTTGAAACCCGGTTGTCTGCATCTAGAACCCTTGCTTTGTACCCTATTAACTCCCTGTTCCTGATTCAAAGGTCAGTTGCCTATTGTTTTTCTGTGTGTGTGTGTGTATGTGTGTGTGTGTGTGTGTGTGTGTGTGTGTGTGTGTGTGTGTGTCCTCCCCTGGAGGGCAAGAAAGCTAAGAGGTCTAGCCTATAATACACAAAACGTGCATATGAAACCGTGTGGGCTCATGTGTGTGTCCATAAAGTGGAATCATGATGTAGTAGGTGGCTTCACTTGGGAAGCCTCAAGACTTAACATTCCTCTGTCTCAGCCCTTGGTAAACGTCTTTGCACACACTCTCTCCCTCCAATCTGTATGGGGTCAGGGCTCCCTAGGAGGGAGATGCCCTTTTTCTGTCCTTTCTCCCCTACTCTCCTTTCCATAGCCCTCTCTCCTGCCCCTCTCCATCATCCTGGGAGGGAGCTTCATCTGCAGAGGGCTAGACCCTACACCCTTCCTCTCCTAAGGATGCTATTAGCCTGTGATCTCTGTCCCTTCCTTGGGGAGGAGCCTCCATTCATACATTTCCTGTTTTTAAGAAATCTCCTTGGCAATAAAGCATTTTGCAATCCTTGGGGGAAAAAAAGGAAAATTATCTACATCACTTAAGTGTATTCCTAGGAATACTTTTTGAGGTAGCATGCTATAGTGGATGGCTTAGATCACTGCCCCTGAAGTTAGGAAGATGTGGGTTTAAGTTCTACCTGGTACATACTAGTCGTGTGACCAAACAAATCTCTCAGACTATATATTACCTAAGTCTTGTCTAATTATAGGGGGAATTTAGGCTCTGGGAATTCTGTATACCAATTAAATCACATCAATCCCTCATAAAATAATTCCCTCAAATTCAATATACTGACATTTTGAAGATCAAGGATGACAGAAATGTTAATCCAGAGGACACAATATGTAAGTATACTCCGAACAAGGGATGGGGAGCCTGTGGCCTCAGGCCACATGTGACCTCTAGGTCCTGAAGCCACAGTTCACCACCCCTGCATCTGAACTATGGAATCCTCATTATGTAAATAAGATAAGGAGAGGAAGGTAAGAAGGAGGGAGTTAGGGAAACAGAGAGACAGAGACAAAAAGATAAATTCTGGCAACATTAGTCATGACAATTGCCTCTTGGGAATCTAGATTAAGCTGGACAATGAGGATACAATTATATACACACATATGTATGTATATGTATATTTATGTGTATGTATGTATGTGTGTATAGATACATAAACATACAACCTCATAATGTATGTGTTTGCAAAATCAAAAACAAACTTTAAGGTTTTTTGGGGGGGGAGAGTTAATTTTTGGAGGAAATAAAAATTTTGAGCTATATACATTGTAATTCATTGTTGAAGGGGCAATAGAAGAGTGGAGCAGAGTAAATCCTAGTGTTAACTTCCTGGAGCTGGAAAGAATCTTTGGCAAAGTTGAGATTTCAAAAGCACTGAGCAGAGTATGAGAATAAATGTTCTATCCTAAGCAGGGAAATGATCATTCTGAAAAGAGCAAGGCTTCTTTAGATGGCAATGATTTTTCCCTTACCAGGTGAGTTCTACTATAAAGTGAAAAACCCTCCTTAAATTCCAGGTTTTGATTCCAAATGTTTCTTGTGTCACTTTTTCTGTAGCTTTTTAGTTTGTTTGTTTGTTTGTTTTTCCCTCATAACAAAATGCCTTAAAAATTCACTGTCAGATCTGTCTATTTGTTTTGTGGGACTGTTGGTTTGTAACGGTGGAACTTAAGTTCCTGGCTTCCACTTTGGTGCTCATTTCACTTTGCATCTGCTACCCTGCTTGTTTTCAATTCCACAGCATAAACTGCTTCTCCCAGGATAAACTCACTTCTGAACTCCCTACTATGCTGCTAATTCTAGTTCTGATTGACTCCAACTTCATTAGCCTCCTCTCCCCTATGATTGGAGGGCTGGAGGGTTGGAGTACTAAATTCCTCCCAATTCCTTCCTTTATAGAGGACAGAAAATGGACTTTCTCAGCTCTGCCTGGTTTCAACTCCAAAAACAAGATGACCCTGGGCCAAGTATCTCCTGGTGTTTAGGGGGACCCTCAAAACCTTCCCCTCCTTTTGTATATTTTCTCCCCCTTTAGATTGTAAGCTCTTGGACGGCAGGAATTGTCTTCCTTTTTATTTTTTTCCCCCAATGCTTAGCACAGTGCCTGACACATAGTAGATGCATAATAAATGTTTATTGGATTGTACTGGAAGTATTCATTGGTATGTAACAGTGAAAAAAGAAAATAAAAGAAGGAAGGGAGGAAGAGGTGAGAAAAGAAAAGAAAAAGTAAGGAGCATCAATAAAACATTTTAAAAAGAAACAAAAAAGCACAATGCAAATCCTATATAGCCATTACAAACATTTTTTTAATTTTTGTCTGAAACAGAAAATGATACCTATTATATTTCAAGGTTCCCTTCTGAACAATTAGACTGATGTTGTTGTGTATGATTTTTTTTTCTTCTCAAGGGATTCCACTCCCTCAGCTACAGTCTAGGTTTTTCTGCCTTCATTCAGCATTCATAGTTCAGGGGTCTATAGTCCAAGTGAATGATGGGGATGATTAGATACTTTTACACTAAATTGCTTTAACATTTTAACATTGCTTTAACATTAACATTCCACTTTAACAAAGTGGAAGGAAAAAAAGGCACAACCCTGCATTTTCTCCAATTCTTTGGATGTGTTCTATAGTTGTCTACCCAAGGTACAAATTTAAAGAAAGTCAAGTATTTCCAATAGCCTGAAGGACATTTAAAGACTAACTAAAGCTTCTTCTTGCTTTTGGATTGTAGAATTTGTTGAGGAATAAACAAGCAATGAAACATGAAAGCAAACTTCTAGCTGTTTTGAGTAATCTAACTTTCATGAGAATAAGTCAGTACCTTAAAAAGATAGGAAAGTCTGTCAACTTAGCATAAATCCATTTTGTTTTAAGCCTCCGTTTTGTGAGTGAACTGTTTTGAGAAAATTGTTTATTTGTTTTTTCTATAAGTTGTTTTTCAATAGTAAGATAAGCACTTGTGTGGCATAATTGTCTATTGTTCTATTGTTCTTAAACAACTGATAAACATACACATCCTCTGTCAACACAGAGCATCAACAGAAACAAGTATTAGAGACAACTGTCAGTAATTTATGTGGTAAACTACCAACCTAAGAATTAAACAACATAGGAATATCCATTGGTAAAACTATAAAAAATCCATTGGAGGCCCTAGCCATCAGCCTCTTCCTAGCATAGGAGTAGGTCTGGCTCCTGTGTTTCCCACACTTGAGTTTCAAGTAACCCATTTTTGCTTGAAGGCCATGATGATTGGTGGAAACTTGCTTGATGATCACCTCAGAGGGAAACACAGAACCTCTGGGAAGAGAAGAAACCTTATCATAGGTGTAGAATAAAAAAAGCTTATGAAATCCTCTGAGACAATGGTGGTTTATTCTTAGAGGAGGGTATTGTTTGCACACTCTGTCAATAAAGTTTGATTGCACACATTGAGAAGTGTTGCATACATTGAGGGCCACTGTGTGGCACAATGAATAGAATTCTAAGCTTGGAATGAGGAAGACTCATTTCCTCCACTCAAATCTGGCCTCAGACACTTACTAGCTGTCTGACTTTGGTCAGGTCACTTAAACCTTGTTTGTCTCAGTTTCCCTAACTGTAAAATGAGCTGGAGAAGGAAATGGCAAACTACTTTAGCGTCTTTACCAAGGAAACCCCAAATAGGGTCACAAAGAGCCAGAAATTACTAAAATGACTGAACAACAAAAACAAATTGAAAAGTATAAGTCTACTTTGTGTTTCTATCACACTAGTTAGTACAAGTAATGGTAAATCAGTTATACTCATGCACTATACATCATACAACACCATTACTACAAGGCAATGGTCAGTTCAGATACCTGTAAACTCTAGTAGGCCAGAGGCAAGGGTAGGCTAGTACATATGTAACAACCAAAACTGCAAAAGAAGAAAGTATACATGACACAACTTTTAAGTTTAATCTTCATTAACATTTTACCCATCATTTTTTTAAGTCTAGGCAATCAACAAAACAATATATTAATATCTGATTTGTATTGATTGTTGATTTCCAAAATGTAAATGCTCACATTCAAAATTTAACAAGTGGATATTGTAAACCAGTAGGAGGTGACACCAGCATACCCCTGGATGTAGTCTATGTTTTCTATCTTTGGGACTCCCTACAAGATCCAGTAAAATATCCTGCACTCTATGGCTCAGATGTTTCTGAAACTAGCTGAGTGATTAATTGATGGTTGCTGCCTTGTGAGATCAGCTTAAAGCATCTTTCTTTTATGGATCACATATAATCTCCCATGACCACTGAAAAGCATGGTACAGTGGAAAGAGTGCTGACTTTGGAATCAAAAGAATTGGATTGAAATCCCACTCCTCATGTTTCCTACACTTGTGATAATGGTCAAGTTACTAAGATGTAAAAATAAAAAACCTCAATAATACATAACTTTTTAAAAATCATCAATGGAAATTCATGATCCTCAAATTTCCAAGCTGTGATTTTTATTGTCTCCTTTTACAATTCTTATGGGTACTTAATCTGTTTTCATTTCCTTTATGCACATTCAGTTTGCAATAAGTTTATCATACAACTACCTTTCATGAGATGCCCTTTTATCTTTCTTTGTGTATTTGGGTCCTCTACTTGGGGTATAAACATTTCTTTAATTTGACCATCAGTTTATATTAGTTTTTATTCCTTGTTTAAAGTTTCTTAGAAATTTTTTTTAAAGTTGATGTGCGTAGCAATGTCATTCCTGGAAGTTAGTTATAAGACCCCAGGTCAGGGGTAGGAAACTATCTATCTATCTATCTATCTATCTTTCTATTTTCTGTTCAAGGTCATTAACTGATAGAACAAACTCAGTTCAGGGCCACATACAAAAAGCTAAATAATTTAGGTTATTTTTTTAAATCCCTTTAAAATCACCACTGAAATCTTACTTGAATGGCTCTCATGACATGGGAGGTAACCTTAGCTTCTCAAAGACTACCCCCACAGAATGCAAACCCTGGCAAGAGCCACCAGGCCCAAAAGTCTTCCACTTGTCCAAGGACCAACCTAGCTCAGTACCTGGAGGTTTATTACCAGAATAGCCACAGTTTAATGAATTCTTTGGCCACAGAAATTCTTAAAGACAATCTATTAAGTCATACAAGGTTCTTCTGTGTCTTTTTTAAATAACTCATGATACTTTTCTTATTATTTGCAAAACACTTTACTTACATTATCCCATTTGTCTTTCCCAACAATATAAGACAGTTAGGTGGTATAGTTGATAGAGTGTGGAACTTAGAGTCAGGAAGACCTAAGTTAGAATTTTGACTCAGATATTTACTAGCCATGTGACCCCAGAGTTTCCTCAAATATAAAATAGAGATAGTAATAGCACCTATCTTAAAAGATTGTTGTGAGAATCAAATGATCTGTAAAGCAAAACTGTAAACCTTGAACTGTTATATAAATGCTGAGAGTTTATTATGATTACTATTATTGTTGTTTTAAGGGAGATTATATTATGACTATTCCATAGATAAGAAAACTGAAGCTCAGAAATTTTAAATTACTTGCTCAGATCACATAACTAATAAGTATTAAAAGTTATTCTCTTCCTAAGTTATACCACTGTTGGACTATTGTGTTTAATTCTGAGTATACTGTTCATTTTAAAGAAGAACATTGATAAGCTGGAGATAATACAGAAGAGAGCTTTCAGAATAATGAAGTCTTGAATTCATATTGTGTGAGAATCTGTTGAAGGAAATGGAGATTTTTAGCCTGTAGAAGGCATATGACAAAAAAAAAAAAGGTTAGACAGTTCTGCTTGGTTCTGGAAGCAGAATCAAGTAGAATTTGAAAGCAGCAAGAAAACTGAAATTTGGAAAAAAAATTAATAAACTTCCCAATTAGTGCTATCTAAAAGTATATCTTGACAGATAGTACATTCCCTTCCTTTATAATTTCGTACAAAAACTGGATGACTACTTGTCAGACATATTATAAAAAAGATCCCTTTCAGTTATAGGTTACACTAGATGACCTCTGAGGTCCTTTCCATCTTTGAAATTCTGTTGCTCTTTTTCAAGTCATGTTAGTGCCTTGTTTGGAGGTAAAGAGTATTTTTTAGCCATTCCCAATAGAAAACAAATGGAGCTATTTTGCATCAGCAAATATAACTCGAACAGCCTTTTAAAATAGGATTTTTTTTTTAATAGAAAGAACTAATCTAACGACATAAGTACAATTCAAGCACCTGAGATCTTCCCAGAAGCGTGAGGGGGAAAAACTGTTTTCGTTGGTGGGCTTGACTCAATCAAAAACATCTGTCCACTTTGCTACTGATTCTTTCGCCACCTTTTATTAAAAACTTATCTTTTCCATGAAACCCAATGAGGGTCTCTTCTTCTAAAGTTGCTTGCCATATGCTTTTTAACCTCCCAGTTAAAGCCTCACTGTTAATCCCTTTTAATCATGGAGAATGATAAGGGTTGACCTTCTCAGATTCCCCCAAGCATCATGAGATGTGTACTTTGAAAAGAGAGTGTCTCAAGCTTCCTGCCCTTATCAGTCCAATGGGTTCAATACTGTTTGAAACAACAGAAGGTGAAGTTGTAATTCCTATTTCTTTTCTTTTCATCTTTCCTGAGTCAGATGAGAGGGTGGGTGTTTAGCTTTTGTTTTCCTAATTAAATTGTCCTATTTTGAACAGACAGGAAACCTGCCTCACAGAACAGCCCTCAAACTGACTTTTACTTCCCTGGAGGCAGCTAAGTGTCTTTTAGATAAAGTATTGGGCCTGGAATCAGGAAGACTTGAGTTCAGATGCAACTTTAGATACTTACTAGATGTATGACCCTGAGCAGATCACTTATTCTCTGTTTCTTTAATTCTAAAATAACATCTACCTCATAGGGTTGTTGTGAGGATCAAGAGATAATATTTATAAAGCACTTAGCATAGTGCCAAGCACAAAAAAGGTATTTAATAAATACTCATTCTCTTCCTCTGTGTGTATCATTCAACATGCTTTAAAATTCCCCTTTTCTCACATATCTGAAAAGAGACTTTGCATTCTTAATAAGCATATTCATAAAGGTGGCTTCTGAGTGGGTTATTTTTGTCTTTCAATTTAAAAGAGAGGTCATACAATCATAGATCTAGAAAGGTCCTTCAAGACTTTTTGGTCTACTCCAACCTCTTCATTTTACAGCTAAAGAAACTGATGACCAGTGAGTTTCAATGAGTTTCTCAGGGTCATACAGGTAGTAACAAAAGTGGGATTTGAACTGTGATTCTTCAGCTCCAGAGCAAATCCTCTTGTATCCTACTGCCTCCTTATACCTTTCCCTAAGTACATAATAAAATTATTTCAAGATGCTAGTCCAGTGGCTTATGCAGAGAATAGTTAATAAATATTTTCTGACTGTAATAACATTGAAATTCTTATGATTGCTCTTATTGTGGCTATATAGTAGCAATAGTTGTTGATAAAAACCTATCACAATAATTATCAATCTATCTCCAAGTGCTGTTTTTGCACACTTAATTTTATGATTTCATTACTAAGATCTTTCAGGAGAGAAAAAATGCTTATTAGAGAATCTCTTTTTTAGAAACTAACCCTGATGGAGAAGTCTAATGCCTGTAAAAAAATTTAACAGAAAAGAAAATCTGTTTTCTATCAATAGATCATATGTAACAGTAGGTTTTTTAAGTTAGCAAATGCTATGCCTGAGGTTTAATTTACACATATATGTATGTGTGTATGCATGTATTATAGACATATATATACATACTTACATATAGAAACATGTATGTGTGTATATATGTATGTGTATATATATATACATATATATATGTATATCCTATGTTATTGCCACAGTTGAATTAGCATGTTCACAGCTAGTACCAAAATCCAGTAAATTTCCTAAGAAAATATGACTACACATTGACTGCTGACAGTTGGGCAGCTAGATCTAGGTTTTCACTCCAAGATTTTGGACTCCAGAGACCTCCAGTCCAAAATCCAACAATGGATATACATTCATTGAATCAGCATTTCCATCATCACTCAAGCTATAAGTGTGTCTAATTCACTTGTCTTCTTGTGTGTCCCTAAAGGAAGATGCTCAGAAAAATCTTCCAAAGAGCTCCTGGATTCACATTTTATTTTTAATTCCAAATGCCACAACCTTAATCAAGAGCCTCATCACCTTGTGCCTTGATTATAACAAAGGTCTTCCCAAATGGTATCCGTCTCTCAAGACTTTTGCCACAATAATCTTTTTGTAAATGTCTTTCATCATGTCAGTCTCCTTCATAAGAACTGAAAATGATGGCCTACTAAGAGGCAATGTGGATCAATGGAAAGACCCCTGGGTTTACAGTCAATATGGATCCAAAACTGAATATCACCTTGACACAATAATCTTGTGACCACAAGCAATTTATCTGTTTTAGCCTCAGTTTTCTCATCTGTAATATGATAATATTATAGATAATAATAACAAAGACTTGTAGTGCCTACCCTGAGGATTTATTGTGAGGATCAAATAAGATAATATATGAAAAGCACTTTCTAAAACTTTGGGAAATGTATGTAGATAGGTAAGCTGTTAATTGTTATGCTGATCCTGTTAATTCCAAACTCTGACTCAGTTTCAAGACACTCTGCAATCTGATTCCATCCTTCCCATCCAATCATTGTCTACTATTCCCCTAAATATATAATACACACATGCACACACACACATATACACACATACATGGAAGGGGTTTATATATAATCTGAGATCCACAAACTTGTTTTTTAAAAATATTTTGATAACTATGGTAACTTTGATAACTATTTTAACATAATTGGCTTCCTTCATGATCCTTTGTGTCTTAATTTATGCATTTAAAAATTTAGTCTAAGAAGGGATCTATAGAATCCTAAAGGGAGTCATGACACAAAAAGTTGAAAAAACCCTAATCTGATGAGCCAAAATCCTTCCTTTTACATATGATAAAACTGAGACCCAGAGTCTTAAAATGTCTTGCTTTAATGATTCTAGGAGCCTCTAACCTAAATGAAGAAGTTCTAATAAAGTTCAAAACCTAGTCACTATAACAGATGAACACCAGCAGTAACTGACTCAAAGCCCCTTTCCTACCAGAGTGGAGTTTGAATAATAACTAACCAACAAATCCTCAGGAGTCCTCCCTCTTTCTATTAGCATGGATCAGCACCAAGCCCAAGGTCCAAGCTCCTTATTCCCTCTTCTGGTGCTTGGTTTTACTAAACCCAGGTAAGAACATTTACCAGATTTGACTCAGTTGAGATGTTCCATTCCCTCTGGGGCCCCAGTGGGATATGACCAATTCTACCCAGGCATTCATTGACCCTTATTATTTCCTTCTTGACTGTCCTTATTATAAGCATGTCCCCTCAAAAAGCTGGTTTGCTTTAGTATCTTGTTGTGTGCTTCATGCTTCCATGTACTGGACTTTGGCATTCTGTGCCTTCCTAAGTCTGCACTGATACTTGCCCGAAGTCATAAATGTATGTATACTGCCTTTGTCCATATTACTCCCTCCTGAAGGCCCTCCTTTTTTTTTCTCTCTACTCATCTCAATATTACCCAACCTTAAAAACTCAGATTAGTTTTCACTTCCTCCAAAAATATATAATTAAGACTATGCAATTGAACACTGGATTGTTCTCTGAAGGTAACACAGAAATTTAGAACTAGAAATACCTCATTTTACAGATGAGTTGAGTTCCAGAGTGCTTATGTGTCTTCCCCAAGGTCATAAATAATTTTGTTTCTCCTAAAACCTGAAACTATATCATATAATTTGTTTCTATCTTCCTCTGTGCCTAAGGAAGCATTGGGCATATAGTAAGTATTCGTTGAATAGTCATTTATTAATTGATTGATCCTTTCCAAGCACAATTTTAATAATCTGATTTCCCTCTTTCATAAATATTCAGTTGCTCCCTTTCCCCTGATATTTATCATAGTTCAGTCATTCAGTCCCATACCACTCTTCATTACTCCAAGGACTATAGCACGTCAGCCCCCTCTATTCTCCACTTATCTCCTGAAGTCTGTCCAGGCTCTTGTTCATTGCTTCCATGACATTACCATCTCATACTCTCCTGTCCCCTTCTCTTTTTGCCTTCAATCTTTACCAACTCACGTCTTTCCCAATGAGTTTCTTCTCCTCATTATGTGGCCAAAATATTTACACTTCAGCTTAAATATTTGTCCTTCCAATAAATAATATGAATTAATTTCTTTAAGTATTGACTTATTTGATCTCCTTGCTTTCCAAGGGCTTCTCAAAAGCCTTCTCCAGCACCACAGTTTAAAAGAATCAATTCTGCAGTGCTTAACTTCATACATTACTACTGGAAAAACCATAGGTTTGACTATATGGACTTTTGTTGGCAAGATGATGTCTCTGATTTTTAGTATGCTATCCAGATTTTCTATAGATTTCTTTTTAATTATTCTTTAATATTTTATTTTCCCCAATTCTATGTAAAACCAATTTTTAACATTCTGGTTTTTTTTTTTTATTTTGATTTTCAAATTCTTTCCTTCCCTCCCTCCTCTCCTTCTTCATTGAGAAGACAAGAAATTTGATATAGGTAACACATGCACAATCACACAAAATGTACTTCCATATTAGTCATGCTGTGAAAAGACACCAAAAAAAATAAAAACAAGGAAAAAAAAGTTTAAAAAAGTATGTTTCAGTCTGCATCCAGACTCCATCAATTCTTTCTCTAGATATGGATAATATTTTTCATCATTAAGTCCTTTGGAATTGTCTTGGATCATTGTATTTTTGAGAATAGCTAAGTCATTTGAAGATGATCATCTTACAATATCACTGTTATTGTGTATAATGTTCTCTGGGTTCTGCTCACTTCACTTTGCTTCAATTCATGTAAGTCTTTCCAGGTTCTTCTGAGAGCATCCTGCTCATTGTTTTTTATAGCACAATAGTACTCTGTCACAAGCATACACTATAACTTGTTCAGCCATTCCCCAATTGATGAGCATCCCTTCAATTTCCAACTCTTTGCCACCAATAAAAGAGCTGCTACAAATATTTTTGTACATATGAGTCCTTTTCCTTAAGAAAAAAAAAACCTCTTTGGGATACAGAACTAGTAGTGGTATTTGTGGATCAAAGGGTACGCACAGTTTGATTGCCCTTTGGTCATGATTCCAAATTGCTCTCCAGAATGGTTGGATCACTAACTGTTGCTTTTTGACCTACATACAATTTCCTCAGGAGACAAGTAAGATGATCTGGTCCTGCTATCTCTTTGCGCATTTGCCACATTTTTGTTGTGATTCACACTGTTAAAGGCTTTAGTGTAGTCAATGAAGTAGAAGTATTTTTTTTCCTGGAATCCCTTGTTTTCTTCATAAACCAGTGAATGTCAGCAATTTTGTCTCTGATTCCTCTGCCCCTTTGAAAACAAGCCTGCACTTGTGGTAATTCTTGGTTCACATCTTGTTGAAGCTTAGCTTGCAGAATCTTAAGTATAAGCTTTCTGGCATGTGAAATGAGTGTACTTGTTTAATAATTTTGTTATTATTTGTCATTGCCCTTCTTTAGGATTGGGACATAAACTGATCTTTTCCAATCAACTGACCACTGTTGAGTTTTCCAAATTTGCTAGCATATTTAGTGCAGCACTTTAACAACCTCATCTTTTAGGATTTTAAATGGCTCAGTTGGAATTCTCTCACTTCTACTAGCCTTATTGTTAGCAATGCTTAAGACCAACTTAACTTAATTCTCCAAGATGTATTGCTCTAGATCAATAATCACACCATCATGATTATCAGTGATGTTTCTTGTACAGTTCTTCTGTATATTCTTGATACCTCTCCTTAATCTCTTCTACTTCCATTAAGTCCTTACAACTTTTGTCTTTTATCATGCTGATTTTTGCAAGGAACATTCCCTTGTTATCTCTAATTTCTTGTAGGGATCTTCTATCTTTCCCTTTCCATTGCTTTCTTCTATTGCTTTGCATTGCTTATTTAAGAAAACCTTATCTCCACTTGCCATTCTCTGCAATTCTGTATTCAGTTGGGCATTTCTTTCCCTTTCCCCTGTACCTTTCACTTTTCTTCTTTTCTCAGTTCTTTGTAAAACCTTATCAGACAGTCATTTTGCTTTCTTTCTCTTCTTTTTCTTCAGGATTATTTTGTTGGTGTTGTTGTTAATTGCCTCCTATACAATATTGCAAACTTCTGTCCATAGTTCTTTAGGCACTCTATCTATCAGATCTAATCCCTTAAATCTATTCATCACCTCTACTTCATGTTCATAAGGGAATGTTATTTAGGTCATATCTATATAGTTTTCCCTACTTTTTTCTATTTAAGTCTGAATTTTGCAATAAGAAGCTCCTGATCTGAGCCATAGTCAGCTCTAGGTCTTGTTTTAACTGACTATACAGAGCTTCTCCTCTTTTGGTTGCAAAGTATACAATCAATCTGATTTTGATTTTGATCATCTGCTGACATCCATGTGGAGAGTCACCTTTTGGATTGTTGAAAAAAGGTATTTGCTATGAGCAGTGAGTTATGTTGACAAAACTCTATTAGTCTCTGACCTGCCTCATTTTGTACTCCAAGGCCAAACTTGCCTTTTATTCCAGTTATCTTTTGATTTCCTGTTTTAGCATTCTAATCCCCCTATGATGAATGTGACATCTTGTGGAGGGGTGTTATATATAGAAGATGTTATAGGACTACATAGAACTGAACAACTTTGGCCTCTTCAGCATCAGTTGGAGCATATACTTATATTACTGTGATGTTGAAGGGTTAGCCTTCTATTAGAACATAGATCATTCAGTCATTTTTGAGATTATGCTTCAGTGCTGCTTTTTCACCTTTTTATTGAGTATGAGGGCTCCTTCATTTCACCTAAGAGATTATTGCCCACAGCAGTATACGTAGTGATCACTTTAGCACACCAACACTCAACTGTTTAGTAGAAATCATGACCTGTACCTTTTCACTATTTAATTTCAGTATTCCACAGTGTATCTTCTTTATTCCAGCCAGACCGAACTCATTCTGAAACCAACATATTTTGTAGATTTCTTACTCTGTACCTTTGTTCCAACTCTTTTCCATCCCTAAATGCCCACCTACAAATCTATATTCATCATTTCCATTACGTTCACCTCCAAAAGACCTTCTTTGACTAGCCCTAACTCACGCTTCCCACTCCTCACTCTGCATTCTCCAGTTGCATGTACACTGGAACAAAGGTTGAAGTTGAAGTTAGAAGATCTGAGATAGAATCTTGGACTTGTCACTTATAAGCTATGGGACCATAGGCTAATCAATTAACTTCTCAAAGACTCTGTTTTCTGATCAGTAAAATGGGGTAAATTTATATGCCACCTCATTTACAAGGTTGTTGTAGGGAATCAAATTCAATACTGAATTTAAAAATAACTTAAAACCAGAAAATATTATTAAAATAGAAGCTATTCATATGACTAGCTGCATCCTATGTGTGTTTGGACCTTTCTTATTTTTGCCTCTATGTATATGCTCATCTTCATGTTCCCTGTCCAACTACAATGTGGACATTTTTGTGTGATCACAGCATCTGCTTTGTTTCAACCTAGTACTAACTGTACTTTTGTGATGAGCAAAATAATGACTACATGCAAAAATGTAAAAAAAAAAATCACCAAGCTCTCAATCACTTGAAAAAGGGCAGCCAATATATTACAATAAACACCACACGGTTTTCCCAAAGTTCTCATAGACTAAATGATGTCTCATCTGTGTATGAGTTGAAAGTCTTGCTACATGACTTTTGCATTTTGTTTCTTTTTTCTGTTCTTACAAATTACTTACATGTGACCTTCATCTGGAGGCTGCTCAGCAAAAGACCCTCAAGTCCATACCTCAGTGAATCCTTATATAATAAATACAATATTGTTTACTAATGAATGCTGCTTTTGCTCTGTGGAATGGGTGGGGGGAAATTACATGATATGAACTAACATTTCTTTGCATAAAATGTAAATGATTCCTATAAATCTGTATAATGATTAAATCTGTATAATGTACGATGATTTCTACAATCTGTATAAAATGCATTTCATTTATATGACCAATTTATAAAAACTATTGAAAATCAGTTAGAAGGGAGGCTGCCTCTCCTTCTACAAGATATTATGTCATTTGCATGGTAGTGATCATTTGGAGTCAGAGGTCCTGAGTTCAGATCTCAGCTCTGTTATTTTCCTTCTGTGAGCAATTCACTTCATATTCTTGATGCTCAGTTTTCTCTTCTGTAAAGTGAGGGGAAAAGAGAATAACCTCTGAGTTTCTTTCCATCTCCAAATCTTAGAGGAAGGCAGTATGTTATGATGGAAAGAACAGTGCCTGTGGAATCAGAGGCCTTGGGTTCAAAGCCTACTTCTAATAGTACTCCCTTTCTGACTTTCGGCAAACCTTGGTCTCCAGTTTCCTAATCTATAAAATAGGGAGTTGGATTAGAGTATCTCTGTGATCCCTTCTGGCTCTGGAACTATCATTGTATGACTTAGTATTGAGCAGGATGCAAAGATAAATAATGAGAATTTGTGGGAAAAGTCAAATCTGATCAGCAATGCAGGGAAGGAAAAAAGAACCTGAGAAGGACAAATTGTTTCATGAATACGCAAAAGAGAAGAAAACAGGAGAAAGAAGGATTAGTACTGGAACTGTGAGTAGGGGGACATGTTCAAAGAACTATGACATATGAATGTACTAGAGCATGAAGCTGCAGAAGATGAGTGTAAGAACAATGCATGAGGAGGAATGTAACTTCAATGGGAGTGTTGAGTTAGTGTTTACTTACTTCTAAGCTATAATATCTATTGGGTTTGAATGATGAGGGCATCTGAATTAGATCTTGGGGAGGAAAGTTTCTCCAAAGAGTTGATGGGGTGGCCTTGGGATTCTACTGTGTCCTGTTCGTACAAGAGGTGAAGAGTTAAATACAATTTTGAAATATGAATTGTGAGGAGGCACTTTCCTGGCTTTACGCTAGAAATATGTGAGCATAGGATATCTTCAAAAAGAAAGAATTTATGAATGAGCTTCATATTTTTGGGGAGATGTTGGTTTTTTTGGGTTTTTTTTTTTGCTAGAGAGACTGATGATAAAGTATATCTTTAAAGGGAGCAAATGTCTCAGTGTCCCACTTAAAAGATGAGGCTGATGTCTTCTTATTGTAAAACCACATGTGTTGCAATTTGGTTTTTTTTGTTTCCTGAATCTGAGATAAATAATTTTGAGTGTTTGAAGAACTGCCTAGTAATAAAACTTTATTTCATCCTTTAACACTCCCTCATTTCTAACATCTGTGGAATTAAACCATCTCTCATTTTGTATTTTCCAACTTAATATTGGCTGGAATACAGCAAAAGCAAGTCACTGCCTGAAGGCCCTATGGATAAGTCCATTAGAAAAGCAAGGAAATGGTGAACCATATCTCTCTAAATAGATGGACAGATACTACTAACCTTTTATAATGGCTAGCAGAAAAATAAATAACTCATCCTCACCACTGCCACTATAATCTACTTAAAATGTAATTTGTATCTACTAGAATTTTGATATTTGTTAATATTTATATATATGTATATATGATATGCATACATATGTACATTACATCACCTTTAGTTCCAAATGTATCCAATCATTCTCACCTACCCAGCAGGCCTTCCCTAATCATGGTGAATAAAAAAAAATAAAAGTTCACTAAAACTAATCAACATTCTCAATCAAGTTTGACAATATACACAATATTTTATGCCCATAGTCTACCATCTGTGAAAGGATAGGGTTATGTTTTTATATCTCTTCCTTGAGGAAAAGTTGGTCATTATAATATACATCACATTCAGTTTAATCTAACATTGTTATTGTTCTTTCCATTTACATTATTGTAGTAATGATGTTTTCATGATTCATCTTACTTTACTGAAATGCACATTCTTTAATAGAAATGACCTGGTGGAAAGCAGTTATAATATCCTTAACATTAGGATTGTAAGAATGGAGTCACGATGACTCACATTTTTATAGACCTTTAAGCACATGTACAAAGCACTTTCTTTACAATAAACCTATGAGGTTTATAAAAGACTTTTTTTCCAGACTTGTAATTTTGTGGGTGTGGAGTACTCTCCAGTTTGGAAACACTCTCCAGCAATTCAGAAAATTAACTCTTATACCTTCTTTTAGTCTTAGAGACTATACATAGTTTCTACTCTGTGTATAGAGAGAGACTATATATTATCTTATAGACTTCCTGGGGCACTAAAAAGTTGAGTCTCTTCCTAGAATCACTTGTTCAGTATATATCAGGGGCAGGACTTGAACAAGAGAATAAGATCTATTCTCTATTTACTATACCATACTATTTGTAAAATATTAGTATCACCATTTATTCAAATGAGAAAATTGAGACTCATAGATATTAGAGATGAGTTGTCCAATGTTACTCAGAATGCAGCAGATTCTAATCTAGATCTCCTGATTCCAGTGCCCATCCTTTTTCTATTTATACCGCATTGTCTTTCAGCATGGAACACTAGGGGCAGCTAATTTTTTTTTTCTCTGATATAGTTTTCTTCCTATCAATCTTGAAAAAAGCTGTGAAAAGCTGTTTCTGAATCATATCTCATCTCTATCTTTTATATTTTCAATGATTATGATTAGTAGAATGTGTATGTATATGGGGACTATCCAAATGATTTTAAAGATGGAGTCACTCTGTTCACATGCAAAAAGGAAGGATAGAAATCTACATGATACTTACGATACTGGTCAAATTTTCTAGTGTGAGGAGACCAATATTGCACCTTCTTCATCTCAAATTGACTTTCAAAAGCACAAATTACTCCATAACACTCAGCAAATGTCCATTCTCTTTCTCAGGAAGTGGTCCAATAGGCATTGTTGTAAAATGGGAAAGAAAAAACACCAGGCTGAGGAGGCTAAAGTTATTATACGTGCTTAATTTATTATTTCAGTATCATAATAGGATATTCTTTTTCTTTCCCTCTTCTCTTTTATTGGGTTGTGTATTGGTGTTTTGGTTGACTACTGGTGTTTTCACTGGGCTCCCTGTGCCTTGTAAATGCTCAATAAATTGAGTAACTTGTACATCTATGCCTGGAGGATAAACAGTAGGAGTCTGCTATGACTTTGCTTTTCTGAATATATTAAGGTTACTTTAAAACTCAGTATAACTTGGATTATTTACATGTCTAAGACAACTAAAATCAGAAAGATACTATTACCAAGTCCCTGATTTGAATAATGAGAAGTTGGTGAAAACATTTCTCTCCCTTCTAACCCAAAGGAAAGGTCTATTTAGTAAAATAATAATAAATCAAATAGTTACAGAGCTGGAAGTGATCTCTTTGTTTTATAACCAAGGGAACTTAGGCCCAGGCAAGTTAAGTGACTAGCCTAGGATCACAAAGATTGTATCAAAGGCAGGAGTCAAACTTAGATCATCTGTCAACACAACTCATCCTCTTTTAAAAAAATATATTTTACTTTTAATTTTTTAAATAAAACAAGCATTCCAATTCTCTTTCTGCTGTACTATGCTGCTGCCTATAAGGTCTCCCTATCAGGCTAATGAAACTCTGTTTTGTTTACATTCAGTTAACATATTGTTTCTCTTCTAATGGGCAAAATCTTTTTGGAGAAATTCAATATGGATCTATGACCTTCTTTGACTTGATGGTACTGATGTTATCTCCTGGTAAACTTTTAATGAGGCACATGCTCTTGATGTCTTCTGACAAAGGATATAATTTCAAGATTAGAAAATATTTTTAAGGAGCCATGATTTTAATGTATGGGGTAATCTTCCCACAAATGATAACCCTAATCTTTTGCATGGTCTCTCATGTTTTTGTCCTTGTTTATCAATCACAGATTAATATTAATATTAGCTAGCATTTATGTAGTACTTTGTGGCATGCAGAGTATGTTATATATATTATTTCATTTGATCCTTACAACAACCCTGAAAGGTAGGTATTATTTTTATGCCCATTTTACAGATTATGAAATTAGAACTGAGACTAACTGCATAATGGACTAGAAATTTTCCTTTTATTCTATTAGTATCTCAAAGGTATCACATTACTATGTTAGCTATCCATCTATTGTCTCATTCTCATATAACTAGTTCTTTTGTTTCTCCATCCATGTATTTCCTAAGTAAGGTCTTTTATGTCATTTTTGATACTCATATCTTCATTGGTAGCCTGTTTATGTCCACCTGCAGTCATTCCATTGAATCAGACTATTTGTGATTTCAGTTCTTCTGAGAGTATAATATGCTACAACTGGAAGCTACTTAGCATCACCAGGGGAGTCATTGATCTTAAAGAGATGTTTTGCTTTTTGATTTCCCCCAATGGCAAGAAGTTTGTGGTCATAGAATGTACTGCTCAACATTTCAAATAGAACCCAACCTGACAATCTCCAACCTAACTCAGAAGCTAGCTTACCATTGATTTGTGACACTTGTCCAAGGTATGCATGTGGATGGATTAATTTATCAGGTGTCTAACCACTTGACATAACCTGAACAATATGGATTTTTGTCCACTTTGGAATGTAAATCTGTTCTTTTTCAGGTAACTGGGTTGCCCTGTGTTTTTGTACTGTTCCTGGACCAGATACATTAAACACAATGATCCTAATTGCATTATACTAATTGAAGGATTGGAGGAAAAGGAAGAATCATAAGTGAATGGCCATTGAAAACAAATGACCAATAATAGAACATGTCACTGTATACTCCTATACTAATTTCATTAATACTCTTTATCCTTAGCATTATTTTACTTGTTCATTCAGATTATAAGTAAAAATGAGGCAAAATCCAAAAAAAAACACCCAATGAAATAAAACATCTCCATATGATTTTTGACTGTACATTTGGACATCATGATTTAGCAGTAGTAAGGAATATCTCTGATAGTGATATACTTATACTCTGACCCCCAAAGCCCTACTTTGCAAAAAATTTCTTCCTTGGACATGGTGTCATTGATAGGATCATAGAGTTGGTGTTGGGGGAGACCTTAGAAGCTATTGAGTTCAACCCCTTCATTTTATATAGTTGAGGAGACTGAATTTCAGAAAAGTTCTGTGCCTTATTCAATATCATGTAGATAGTTAAGTGACTGGGTCAGAATTTGAAATCATATTTTTCTGACTCCTCATCCAATGTCCTAAGCTACCTATGTCTTCTGAGAATCCAAGTTAGATAATCTAAGCCCTTATTTACTTTAGCAGGCTAGAAATTCAACATATCCAAGAGAGAATTTAAAGACCTGTGCATTTAAATGCAAAAGAGGAAGAAGTTTGATGAATGTTCCTCAGATAGCTATCTGGCTATCTTAAAACAACACAGTACAATCTACTGTTTTGTCTTTTGTTTCCTTACCTCTTTAAAAAAAATTGGATGTGATTCCCCATCAGTGGTTTCTGCTATAGATCTCTGAGACTGGCAGAAAAAAATGTCTCTGTAGAGAGCCTACAGCTGCAGAGAGTTCTTTCCCTGACAGTGTCAGTCTGGAGGCATTCAAAGTATGAAGTAAGAGTCTTCCTTTTATGGTCTATGTGGGGGCTGTTGGGTTTCTTGGCACTCATGACCTGCATGTTTAATATTTCCCATGAATGCTTTCCCATTGTTTAGGATTTTGTAGCCTGTTGTTTCTGTAGGTGACTGAAAAGTTAAACAAAACAAATTAAATAGCCCTTTCCCTCATCTTTCTTTACATGCCTTTGAGGTGAAAGTGATTTTTTAAAAGACATTATTTTTCTGCTTTTCTGTCTAAATTCTTTATTCTGTTTTGCTTGTTATAATGTTGTTTGCTTGATATACACGTGCTCCCCATACCCATGCTTTCCTGCCTTCTGTTGTGTGTTGTCTCTTCATTTAGACTGTGAGTTCCTTGAGGGCATTTTAATTGTATCTCCAGCATTTAGCTTGGCATATAGTATGTGCTTAATAAATGTTCATTGGATTATATTAGATTATCAACAGATCAACAAGCAATTATTAAGTGCCTGCTATGTACCAGACACTGTGTTAAGTACTGGAGATGCAAAGCTTGGGGTAAGACAAGGATGTCCTCAGTGCAATAAATCATAATAAGGTAAATATATGCCAGAAAAATAATGCTAATGACAAATATTAATGAAATTAATACAAGAGTTTGCTGTATATCAGGAGGAAATGAATGTGTACAAATAAGTACATGCAAAATAGATACAAGATGATTCTGTGTGGGTGGGAGGTAGGAAAAGCTTAAGGTAGAAAATTTTGCTGGAGATGATTTTTAAAAGAAACTAAATTCTAAGAGGCAGATGTGAATAGTGAGTGCCTTCCTTGCATGGGAGTTGGCCAGTGCAGAAGAACAGAGACAGGAAATTAAGTGACTTAAATGAGGAACAATAAGAAGACCAGATTGGTTAGATGGTAGAGTACATAAAGCAGAGGGATATGTAATAAATTGATAGCTTGAGGCCAGATTATAAAAGGCTTAAAATGCCAAAAGATAAATTTTTATTTGATCTCAAGTTAATAGGGAGTCAATGATGTCTACTATTCAAATTTTAGTAAAATCACTTTGACCATTGCATGGAGAACAGATTGCAGTAGAGCAAGGGTTTTAGGCAGGAATACCTAATAGGAGGCTCTTGCAATAGTTCAAGTGAGAGAGGATGAAGGCCTGACCTAGGGTGGTGGTTATGTGAATGGAGAGAAGACAGATAGAAGAGCTACTATGAAGATGAAAACAATCTAAAAATTGGGCTTAGGGACATTGAGGAGTTGAGGATGGCCTCCATAATACAAACCTGGGTAACTGGAAGGATGATGGTCTCTTTGACAATAATTGAGAAAATTGGAAGAAGGACAGATTTTGGGGAAAAGAAAATGAATCATTGATGTAAGTTCCAATACTATGATAATCCTCTTTAGGTCAGGACCCAACATTTGTTTCTCTATTATCACAGTACCTCATACAATTCTCATCACTCAGGACACACTCAGCATCATGAAATCTTTTCAATGTGAATCCTATGGAAACTGAAGTCATTATTTCAATAGGCAATGGGTTAAAGCTTGCCTTCATGTATCTATGAAAGAAGATTGGATGAGCAAATTAAATGTCTGAACAGGACTAGTTGGTCCCTTTCAGTTCTAAATCTATGATTTTATGATTCTCTGAATATGACCTTAGATTGCTTAAGTGTCTGGCACAGTGTCTGACTTGTGGTCTTTTTCAGTTGAAGGTAACATGGAACAATGGAATAAACACTAGATTTGGAATCAGAGACTATATGTTCAAAGCATGTTTCTGCTATCTACTGCCTGGGTAACTTTGAGCAAATCACTTAACCACTTTCCCTCTTGGATTCCTCATTAATAAAATAAGGTTAGATTAGATCAACATTTTTTAACCTTTTTTATATCCTGGACCCCTTCAACAGTCTAGCAAATCCTATGGACCCCTTCTCAGAATAATGCTTTAAAAATTATAATGGAAAGGAAGACTATATTGCAGTGAAAGGTTAATAAAAGTAAAGACATATATATGTATGTGTATGTGTGTGTGTACATATATATATTATATATGTATTAACCTCTCTCTGTCCTATATATATGATATATGCCTCTCATATATTCATATATATACATATATACAAACATATATATGTATATGTACATACATTTTGTTAACCTTTCTGTCTCTGTGTCTGGCTCTATATACACACACATAAACACACATATGTGCATGTGTGTGTACATATATATAGTGCATGTGTATATAAAAATATTTTTATTAGTCTCTCCCTCTCTCTCTTTACAGATGTATACAAACATATGTAAGTATGTATATATGTATAAAATCTTTATTTTTATTAACATCTCTGTCTCTCTTTATGTATATATATATATATATGCATGTGTGTATATATGTATGCATGTATATGTGTGTACAGATGTGTGTATCTGCCCTAGCTCTTGGACTCCCTGAAATCTACCCAGGGACTTTTTGGGGATTTAGGGAACCCAGATTAACACTAGATAGACTCTATGAGTTTCCATTCTAGCTCTAAATCTCTGATCCTATGAATCAAATTGAATTGCAAACTCATTCTAGTGATTTTGAAAAATTCTAAATTATTATTCTCATTCATTTGTTAAAGCAGTTCTTTGCATTGCAGCTATTTTTCTAACAATTCTACTAGTTAGTCTTCAAGAGAAATATAGTTGTAGTGCAGAGCTCCAGGGGCAAACTCTTAAACCTGTAAATTTTCCTTTGGACCAAAATCCAGCCTGATTCCATGAAAGGCAACATGGAATATAGAGTAAGCATATGTTGCTTAATGTCTATGTGACCTTGACCATCACTAAACCTCTACAACCCTCAGTTTACTCATCTGTAAAATGAGAAAGTTGGACTACCCCTAAATGCCTGCATTTAAGTCTTGTCTCCATCATTTACTAGCCCTGCCTGTGACCATCGAAGTCACGTCATCTCTCTGAGTATTGGTTACCCCATCTGTAAAGTGGGAATAGCACTGCTTTCAACTTGTTATGTGACAGGGTTTTATAAGTATAGCAAGGCTGTTTTACCACATGTAGCATAGGAGTGTCACATATGGCCCAAAGGGAGGTAGAATAGTTGTCTCTAGTTTCTTTTCCTCCCACTCTTCTCCCAGGGAGACTTTGTTTCCAGCCAGGAGGGGAAGCAAGAGATAAAGGTCAGGAATTTGTCTGTTTTGCTTTCCTCAGGACTAGAATTACATCTATCTGTTCCCTTAAGTATTATTAGTCTAAGGGATGTGGTTTTCAGGTTTAAGCTAAACTTCTGATTGCTATGCAGTAATGGAGAAAGAAAGAACCCAAACTCTATATCCAAGGCTTTACTCCATTCCCACCAAATACCAGTTCCACAATAAGCATGCATATAGCAAATAGTGAAGAAACCCATTTATCCAAGTTTATAGCAAACCAAATCAGAGAAAGTGTATGTAGAAGAATATCTATCATACGATATAGACTAAAGGAGCTCTCCTATTAGGAATGAGATAACTCAGCTCAAACAAGAATGAGAGAGAGTCTCAGACCTCACCCAAGCTGAAAATTGGCTGACAACTGAAGTGTAGCAAAATTGGGATAGGGATATGATGGAGATTGCTAGCACTTCTCATGTTAGCTTCTTCCCAGGGTCTTACTTTCCTTCAGCAACCTGAAATGGGCTTGGAATCATTCATCTTCTCTCTAGAAAATGGAAGCCAGAAGGGTCTGAAACAACTCAAGAGTTTTGAAGCTAAAGAAACCTGAAGAAAAAGTCAAAAGACACAAAGAATGCAAATGTCTCTTCTCCCTGCTCCCACCAACTCAACCCCATGCCTCATGAAAGAGTGAAGCATTCATCACCACTAATGAGGAGAGAATCCCATATCAATGGGCTTTGGGACTTTGGTTACATGGACAAAATACATTATTTGTGAATAAAACACTTTTTAGATTCACTTATTGTCCCTATCTGCAAAGGGGACTGAAGAGAAGTTAAGATTTTCCAAATTAAAAAGAGGGATTGAAGTATCATTAGAGGCAGAAGTCATTCAGGACAGGGGGAAGCCATGGAACAGGGGCAGATACCAGTGTGGCCACTGACAAATGAAGGTTATTGCTGCCCCAAACTGAATATATCATGAGAAATTAGGGACTTTTTTACTTATGCTTCTTCATCTAACTTTTCTAATTCCCTCTCTTCTCTAGCTCTCACTCCTCCCCTCACTAAAGGGTGATAAGTGTTCCATAGATTTTGTTTGGTCATTTCAAGAAATATCTTGGGTGAAAAATCCTACTCCTTTCTTTTAAATATGGAAATAGGAATAGAAAAGTGCTTACCTCTTCTTCCTGAAATGGACACCAAACCAGCTTACATGAGATAATTGCCATGGGATAGGTGGATTATTCCATGGAATTATTCAACTAAGAATAAATGGAAGATGGCACAACTTCAGTTAATTGCCTGAGGGAAGTGTCTTATTTTCATGTCTCTTTCCAGTTTCCTTGCTACTATTATATACCACTCCAAACCATCCTGCTGACAGGAATAACCTTGCTTTCGCTACCATGCAAGTGCTAACTTCTGACAATCAGGAACCAGAGAATCGAGGAATTTGAGAGTTGGAAGAGAACTCTGCAGCCATCTAATCCAACCTATGCCAGAAAGGGATTCCTACTATAATACCCCTATACAAGGTAGTCATCCAGAATCTGCCTGAAGATTCAAAATAGAATGTGATCAACAAAAAGTAAAATAAAATGGTTTCCACCCAATAACAATTTGATTGCATCAGTGATTAACTCTGGTCTGCAAAGTTGATCAGAATCACATAGGAGAAAATTAACTTTTACCAGAATTAATGACAATCATTTATTTCCATAAAGAAAATCAGAACTGGACAGTTTTTGAAAGACAAAAAGGCAAAGGAAAGAAACAAGAAAGCTAACTGGTTTGAACAACTTGAAAGAAGTGATAGTCAAGTACTTAGGTCCTAAAAGGAGTAGAGGGGACTATACATCCCTCCAAACCTCAGAACCCCTAAAGGTTGGTGAGGGGAAGGAAGGCAAGTTTTAGGCTTAGGGTGGAAGTGAGTGGCCAAAAAACAAGACTAAATGAAAATGCTGTAGGAAAGGAGAGGGGAGGAGGAAATTATTTCTTAAAACTGAAGAAGAAATATAGGTGTTAATTATGAAGACTTGGAGGAGAGGAGCATAGAAAGAATGGTGATCCTGAATCTTACTCAATGGGTCAGGCAAAGGCAGGTTTACAAATTTTAATTAAATTTTATAAAGTCTACAGTGGTATAAATCCAGCAAAGTAAACTATAATCTGAAGTGAGAAAAGAAAAGTGTATAGGATAGACTGAAAGGCAGGGTAGAATCAGGGAAGAAATAGCTGCAAGCAAAATAAATCATCACTAGAGGGCTAATTTTGAAAGAAAAAAAGGCATGTATAATATATATATATATATACATATATGTATATATATATACATATATACATATATACATACATATATATATATATATATAAAGATGCAGTGACTAGAGTTGGGACTGGGAGAAAAGTGAAAGGAGAGAAAATTAAGATCAATTTATTTGAGGAATATAAACTATAATAATAATTCCATTCTGTTTTTTCTCTCTTTTCTTTTTTCTTCTAAATAAAAAAGAGAAGAAAAGAAATGTTTTATTAGGATTTGATGGAATAAAACAAACAATAATCAAAACTCAATTTTTATGAGATTAAGACTGCCCATAAAAGAGAATAGAAGGGGCAGCAAGGTGGCACAGTGGATAGAGCACTGGCCCTGAAGTCAGGAAGACCTGAGTTCAAATCTGGCCTCAGACACTTGACACTTACGAGCTATGTGACCTTGGGCAAGTCAATTAACTCCATTGCCTACCAAAAAAAATAAATAAAAGAGAATAGAGTGATGGATAAAAAAAATACAATTGGTTGCATGCAGGAAATGAAATTTAAGCATAAATATTCATTCAGTTAAAATGAGGAGCTAGAACTGAATAATTATTCCTTAGAAGACTTAAAAATAGTAGAATACAATCTAGATTGCACACAATGAAACAAATAAACAAAAAATTCAATTAAAAGAGACAAACAAGTAGATTGCATTATGCTTAAAGCCAGTACAGACGTTGAATCAATATCAATATTTAAAAAAAAATACGTGGAGTCAGGAGGACCTGAGTTCAAATCTAGCCTCAGACACATAACCTCACTAGCTGTGTGACCCTGCATAAGTCACCCCCATTACCTAGGCAACAAAAACAAAAACCAAAAGCAAAAACAAACAAACAAAAAGATAATATAAACTCAGAAGACCTAAATAGTTAGTGAAAAATTGTGAAGGACATCACCATATTTCTATCAGGCTTAGCAAATCTAACAAAATGATAAGCAAGAAATTTAAAAATTTAAGTGATTAAAGAAAAAAATTTAAACATAGTAAGCCTTTGAAAATTATAAACTTAAGACATATACCTGTTTTTCACATTGTGTAGCATCCTTTCAAAGCTGACTACATGTTAGGGAATAAAAATCTCATATATAAGTTCAGAAATATTTAACTAACCCTTTATGGTGTAATGAAAATGATAGTAAACAACAAAAATATGAACAAAGCATTTAGTTGCAAGTAAAGGCTAAAGAAGATAATTCTACATTATGAGTGAGTCAAAGACCAAAACATAGCAACAATTATGTTAAAATGGTAACAGTAAATAACACATCAAAATCTGTATAATGAAGCTAAAGCAACCTTTAGGAGAAAGTTCCTAGACTGAATCTACGTGCGCACTAAGACCTGGTGATACACATCTTTTTGTTCATAGCCACACAATGATATGTATCAAAAAAAAAAAGATGAAATTTGAAAATAGATCTTCCTTACACCAACTCAAGATCTCTTTCCAGTAAATCACTAAACCATTTGGTGTGGTTGAAAGATCTCAGTATTTCGAGTCAGAGCACCTGGGTTGGAACCTGACCTTTGTTGTTTATACCCTTGGTTATCATGGGCAAGATACTTCACTTTTCTGGGCCTCACTTTTCTCATTTGCAAAATGGATTATATTAGCTGTAGGGTCCTATCTAACTCTAAATACATATTTAAAAAGAGCTATGATAAGCGTAATTTATCACAATTAGTCAAAACAATTAGGTTGAATCTCAGAGCAAGAAATATGATTTTAACAAGTTAATATTTCACCTCTGCCTAGTCTCTCCCTATATCACTGAGAGCCCTAGGACCTAAATACTCAATTCTAGGGCTCCTACTGTGCAATATCAACTTTGGTATTAATTTTGCACTTCAAGGAGTGTCAAACAACAATTGCTACTGTTCTGTCTCTTGGCTATAAAAAGGAATGACTAGAAGAGTCAATTTTGACTGTAAACAAACATTTGAACATAAAATAATGTGTACATATAGCTTTCGAATAGGGTTGGGGTGCAATACAAACATAAATAAGATATGGTCACTGCCCTCTTTTATGTGTATGAATCAAGTAGCATCAATATAATATATTATTATTAATAATATGATTATTCATTTCATTCTCATTTTTTCTGATGGGGTTTTAAATAAGGATATTCCTAGAGCAAGTGACTACACTAATATTATTTATTTAAAAAGTTTAATGTTCTATAGACTATTGAACAAGTAAATAATATAATTTCTTTTTTTAGTTGAAAAGTGTTGGTATTCACATTTACCTTAGGGTATCTAGATACAATGGATAGAATTCTGGATCTGGAATCAGGAAGACCTGAGTTCAACTCCCATCTCAGATTCATACTAGCTATGTGACCCTGAACAAGTCACTTACCTTCTGTCTCAGTGTTCTCAAATGTAAAATGGGGATAATGATACAACCTATCTACCTCACAGTGTTGTTGTGAATATCAAATGAGTTAATATTTGTTAAGAACTTAGCATAGTAGTAGATAGTTAATAAGTACTTGTTCCTTTTCCTTCACCCTTGCCTTATCTTCTGTAGTTACAACAAAAGTACCTTTGGGACAACGTTCATGACAGATGACATATAATGTATGATAGACACCTCATCTTGTTTCCACATGGATTTGATTTCTTTCTCTAAGCCACTGTATTTGATGATCTACTTAGCTTAAAGATTTATGTGTATCTTGAGTGCTAAGATTTATTTAAAATGATGCTATTTAATTGTATTATGGATCAATGTTATATCCAAGTGATTGAGTACAAAAATTTGTTCATGATAATACAGTAATTCCAGTAGTGTTTTTATTTGTTGATTTCTCAATTACGTTTTAAGGCATCTATTTATAGTATGGGGATCTGTCTTCTCTTATTTAATGAAAGACTGTGAGCTTCTGGTGTGTCAGTTCAATTACTAAAACCTTGTCTTGCTTGTTATTTCATAGAGGCTTTATTTTTGCAATATGTAGTGATGTATTGCACAGCTTTTGCTTTTTCTTTTTCCTTATATAATCTGCATTGATCAGTAAGCCCAGATACCTTAATTGATTCACTTTTCTATAGTTTCTTGTGGTTATGACTTGATAATGAATTGCTATTAAAAAAAAAAACCTTTACATTTCCATCAACAAATCTACAACAGCTTCTGTCTTCTTCTTCTTCTTCTTCTTCATTTTCTTCTTCCTTGTCTTTCTTGAGATATTGGCTGAGTTTTTTGGGTTGTGTCCTTTGGAGGGCCTTTTTTTTTATTCTACTCTTAAATGATAACCATTCTTAGGTTCTATCTGCAGTTAGGCCACTTTCAGGTAACTTTTTTTTTAAATCCCCTAGCCTGTACCCATTTTCAGTCTTTGTTCAGTAAAGTGGAGTCTGTTCATTCCAAAAATATTCCTTTAAGACTTTGACTAGTTTGTCATGTGGCCTGAGAAGATCTATCAATCTTCTTTGATGAGGAAGTGTTAAGATATCTATATTTGCCTTAAGGTGATAGACCCCGTGTTTCACTAACATTATACAAACTTTTGTTAAGATACATTCCAAATCTGTTACACATACATTAAGAGTGGCATTGCTTAAGCTTGGGTGTTCTTTAATTTAAATGTGCTCTTCCACTGAGCTTTGATTTCAGAATACCAGCAAGTCTCTTGACATATATAGCCACAACTTTCCTCTAGACGGCTTTTTGCTCAATGTGTTTTGCTGAGGAAGATAAGAGTATTTCTAAATATTGCCTTCATCCAGTAGTTTAATTTAACCACCAGAGTCAAACTCAAGGCCTTCAGTTTCTATTTGATGTGAGGGCAGATAAAGAATTTTATACCTATAGAATCCAAATGACATTTTGCTATAAATGGAGAAAAGTTTCCCAAGATGACAAAACTATTTGATATGATTTTTCATGGAGCTATATAATTTAGAGCCATCCATATCCATTAAGTATATATTATATGATATATGATAATGCAATGTAATGACATATAATATTAGGTAATGTAATTTGATATATCATAGCTTATATAGGATGATATTGTATAGTATTAATATTAATATGATATGATACAGTAGCATAATATATACTACTTATATAATGAGGTATTTTGGCACAACATCCTCTTAAACTTCAAAGTAATTTTTTTAAAATAGATGATCATGACTTTAAGGTTATATAGAACTATAATCAAGATCTCCTTGAAGGATTTTATTACATTAGTTTTTCATGATGTTAATGTGTTGGTGTCATTTTCAAAACAGAGAACAATTATGAACAAGTCATTCCATTTTTTTTATGAGAAGGGATTCAGACAAAAATGTTCCTGGTCCTGGGATAAGTTACTATCCTGCTACTATTCTCTTAAATTTAATGTTCTGCAGCTGTTGAGCTGGTGGGTAAAATAACTGATTTTATGTAACTGAATAAAAATGTTGAATAAAAAATTGAATAAATGAAAATTTATTGCCCTTGTTGTTATACAAAATTTTTGTTTCCCATTTTGCTTAATGGAGTTACAATACAAAACAACACAGGACACGGCTCTATTATTATTATTATTATCATCTATTCTTCTCATGTTTTTAATGGGATTTGGATAGAAATGATCCTGAGTTAAGTCACTCTCCTGTCATTATTTCTGAAAAGTCTGAAGACTCTTGCACAAGTGGAAAAAATAAAAGATGTTTATAGTTTAACAATAGCATTGGAATGTAAGCTCAGCCTTTGTAAACTCACTGAAAACATTTTTACTATGATTCCAGTAGCATGGAGGATAGTGGGAATGATATGTACCTCATCCTGTTCCAATATGATTTTGATTTCATCTACTAGGAATCTCAAAAACTTTTAATTCCAGACAGCTTAAAAAGTGTGTTTGGCCTAGCAACATCTATCAAAAGTGATATTCTTAAGTTTTTAGTCTGTTGTAGTTTTTTAATGGATCAATGTTAAGTCCTGGGAATTGTTGGCAATAGTTTGGTCTATGGTAATGTTCCATTAGAGTAGTTTATTGTTGGGTGCTCTAGGATTTCTGAGGTCTAAATATGTAGTATGGACACTTTTAATCTTTCTTTCCATGAAAGAAAGTAAGATTCTAATACATAATTCTAGCCAACAGATGATATCTTTCTAAGTATTTGGTAGGATCCTAATTTTTAAAGGCCATAATGATGGGTTGAATGATTTCTATTGCTTCCTTTCAAAGTCTACATTGATTTCCAAGTCTAGACTCTTTAAGTCTAGCCTTCCATAAATCCATAAATGCAGCCCCAGACGCAATGAACTACTTCCTAATTGTCATCATAAACCCCTCCATTTCCATAAACACAGTCACATGATTCAATTATCTATTTAGTGCTTCTTTGTAGGTACATTATTGGTTGAACTGATGAAGATACCACCTATAGAGGGCTTTTTGATTCCATTCTTAGTTCTTAACCATTCTTTTTATTATCCTTCTGCTCCTCTTCTTCCTCCTCATCATCAAAATCATCCTCATGATCATTATCAGAGTATATAAACATGCAAAAATACTTAGATAAATCTATATGCAAAAACTGCCAAGATTTTATGTTTGTTTCATCTAATTATTACACTTAGATCTTGAAGATGGTTCTACTCCCTCTTTAAAAAAAGAAACAAAACTTTAAATTTTGGTTCCCTTAACTATTTCTTCTCTCTAATTTTCCCATTTTCCCTCTGTTGATTAATTTTTCTTCTATTTTGTGAATGTCTATATATGTACATATGTATTTCTTTTACCTTGTTCTTCTCTAAAAGGCCATTTCTCAAATTGCAGGGAGTGAATAAAGCATTTGAAAGGTGGATTAGAGGTAGTGGACAATCCAATAACAACTTTGCTTCAAAACTTAAAGGAACACTGGGAAATATACCCAGTAGTTTGGGCCTGTCAAACCTATTGGGCTGTAGCACAACTGTTATAAAATACAAGGTTTTGCTAGTTTTTTTTTAATTTTCCAGTAACTCTGTTTTTAATTATCTTGTGGTGACAACCAGGAATCTCAAACCTAAATGGTCTTTTCAGCAACAATTATGCCTGACATTTCAGGGGTGGAACTTAAGCCTAAGGAAAGAATAAAAAAAAATACAACTGATTGTCAGCAGGTTCTAACATCTGTGGTAGAATCCTAGGATCTCAGAGTTAAAATCAATCAATCATTCAAAAGGTCATCAAACACTAACTGTACCTAAGTAAGAATCCCATCTAGGACATTTCCAAAAAAATAAGTTACCAGCTTCCCATTCAAGGTTTCCTGTGACAGGGTTACATTGAGTAAACATATTCAGTCATTCATTCTAGATCTACCCTTTGAAGCCAAGCAGCAAAAGTTTTGAATAAGAATAAGGATGCAGCCCCAAGACAGTCTGCTAAAGCTATCCCTCTAAGTTAACACCAATCTTCCAATTACCACTCTCTTGGGGCCTGTCTAGTCAATCACCACCAAATTAAACCAGAGACACTATCACCCAACCCACGTCTGTATACTTGTGTGTTGTTATGGGTAAAGATTTCTAGTCCTCGTACTGCAATAATTAGGTATAAAACCTTTGTTCAGTCATCTCCAGCTCTTTGTGACCCCCATAAACCATAGCACATCAATGTTGTCCATGGAGTTTTCTTGGCAAAATTCTGTATTGGTTTGCTGCTATCTTCTCCAGTGGATTAAGGCAAATAAAAGATAAGTGATTTGACCATGGTGACATAGCTAGTAAGTGTCTCAGGCCAGATTTGAACTCAGGTCCTTCTGATTCAGGCACACTGGTCTATCCATTGAGTCACCTAGCTGCCATAAGACTTTAGGTAAGGCAAGGTATTTATCCACCCTAAGTCTCAGTTTCCTTATTAATAAAATGAGAAGGTTGAACTAGAAGATCTATAAGGATGCTTACAACTTTTATGCCTTATGATTCAATATATCTTTGGTGAAATCATTGCAATTAAAGTTTTATTTATGATCTCAACAGGATACTCCTTGTCCCTTTCCCTTCAATTACTATGTCCATAATTGAAATATTTTAAATGATGGAATTAGATATCTATTATTATTTTTTATCTTATTAGACAGAGGGTCTTAACCTGGATTTTGTAAACCTTTTTTTTAATATTTAGATAACTGTATTTCAATATAATTGGTTTTCTTTGTAATCCTACATATTTTATTTTATGTACTTAAAAACATTATTCTGGAAAGGTGTCCATAAAACTTTATCCAGTTGTCACAGGGGTCCATTATCAAAAAAAAAAAAAAAAAGGAAAGAACTCTAGTACTTGACTATGCAAAGGTACATCAGCCAAATGTTGGTCATAGGATCATGGATAGAAAACTAGAAGTTACCTTAAAGACAACCTAATCTAGCCCTCTCATTTTACAAATGATCAAACAAACCTATGGAAGTTAAATGACTTGCCCAAGGTTACACAAGTAAAATGTTCTAAGGATTGTGGGAAGATTCTTATCAAAAAAATCAACTAAAAGTTTCAAATCTCAATGACTTTATTTAACTATTCTATGTTAAAGAATCCCCCTTTAAAAAAAATCAACTCCAAATCTCATGATTCCTCTCATTTCTAACCCTTTGCATTTCAAAAATGAGTGGATATGTGTAAGTGTAAGCTACAGGCCTCCTGTTGACTTTTTTTCGGCTCAGCAGTGGAGATCTAAGAGGAACCCAGGAATTGAGGTTTCATAAGAAAGAAGTTACAGAATGATGGCCCCACACAAAACAGGTATAGGAATTAATAAACACTAGACTGAAAGCAGAGCCTAACTCTGATGAGGCTAACTGCACTGACAAACGCACAATGGTGGAAAGAAGTGTCCCTGTCGTCTCAAAAAAGGGTCTCCTTTCTCAAAGAATCACTTGCAAAAGGAGAGGCAGTATGTCATGAGTCAGCATTATTTGCAGAGATTGGCTATGTTTCCTTCCCAGAGCAGCCACAGGTATGGGTCTTTATGCAATAATAAGCAGATAGGACTCATTGCATTTTAATTTGGTCTACTTTTCATGGTAAGGAATGTTCAAGCCCAGTTCTCATTCAGGAGAAAAACAAAAGTGTTATTCTCTCTTTCACAGGCAGTCCTTTTGATTTCTATCCCCCTTTTTCTTTGCTTTTGACCCTGCTTATCTTTCAGATTAGATAAAAGAAATGAAATGGAGGTGAAGCTCAGGGGAAACTCAGGAAAAGACAACAGTTTGTGAAAAGCAAGGCTAAAATAGGATGGAGTTCAGCCCCTTGCCTGTGTCTGAGGTGTGACTCAGTCTGGAGCCAATTCCACAGAAGAAGAAACATGGCCTATTAAAAAAAAAAAGCTCTCTTTTGATTTCAGAGAGGAACACTTTTCTGAGCTCTTTCAACTTATAGCTTAGAAGAGGCTTTCTCAAAATCAAGTTTTATCCATAAAGTGGAAAGCCTACTAATACTTTAACTCTCTTTTAAGGACCAGAGAACTTAATAAAATTATCTTTTCTTCTTATCCATATAGCATGGGATTGTCTTTTTTGTTTGTTTGTTTGTTTGCTTTCCTTTTCACTAGATCTATAATTCCATCAGGACAGAAAGCTTCTAGTGAGGAAACACTCTCTACTAATGCAGGTTAGCACTTTCTCTTCAACTTAGTCTGAGAATTGCTTAGGGTTGGGGGTGGGGGGTGGAGGGAAAGGTAAGTGACTTGCCCTGTGAGAACTTCATAGGTTCTTATGGAACCCATGTAGGAACTCAGGTTCCTAGATCTGAGGCCAGCTCACTATCCATTGTATATCCAATCATTTTGCCTTTGCACTGGTCATCCCCCCATGTCTGGAATGCCGCTCTTTCACCTTTCAAGTTTTCCTGGTTTCCCCTGAGACTAAGTTCAAATACCACCTATTCCTGAAGGCCTTTTCTGATTCCTCTGGCTACTAATGCCTCCCCCTTTTAAATTGTCATTATTCTACTTTGTATATATTTGTTCTGTTGTAGTACCTGAAAGAAAATTCTGAGAAACAGTTGCTAGTCAATTTTTTTAAACTTTCAATGCAAGAGAGATACAGAACATAGAATATAGAAAAAGCAACAAAATCAAAGGAAATGCTTATTCTACTCTAATTGGTTATAGTAACAAGGTACAGGGAAAAAAACAGTAAAGAAACATCTCTTTTTAAAAGGATATAGATTATATATGGTAAATATAATTGATTGCAACTAAGAAATAGAAAAGGCACAGGATTTTTTTTTGTATGTACATTGTCACAAACTGAATGTACTCAGAAAACTATAGTATCCCGGTAATTAATTAAAACAAAATGGAGTCATTTTGGTTTAAAATTAGTTAAACTCCATTTAACCAAGTTATTTATATGTTGTCTCTCCCAGTAGAATGCATACTTCTTGTGGTCAAGGACTCCTTTTTGCCTTTGTAGCCCCAGTGCTTAGCAGAATGTCTGGCATACTGTAAGCACTTAATAAATGCATATGACTGACTGACTACCTCTCTTGCTTTAAGAAAAATCATGAAAGAAACAGGTGATGCTCTAAAATATTGGCAGATCCAAAAATGGACTATGGCCAACTCAAATGTAGGAATGTTGTATGATTGTGGGTATGAGTATAAAAAAACCCACTGTATATATGTTGGATGATATAGCTCCAGAGCTAGTTAGCACCAGAGTTAGCCTCTCTCTAAGAGCTAGTCATTGTCTCCTGCTTGGTGGAAAATATTTAGTACATTTTGCTTAGCTCACATAATTAGCCTTTCTGAAGGCCTATGAGGCATTCTCTCTGGGCATCTGTGGTTAAGCATTTTATGAGGAAAATGCAAAAACATCATTATCTTTCTTAGAGACTGAATTATTATTGCTCCATTTTAAAGTATGAGGTGAGAAGGGGGGGGAAGCAGTAAAAAAGAAATGCTTAATAACTGTTCCACTATGTCTCCAATGAGTGTCTTCCCCAACCACATACTCAGTTGTAACTAAAACAATTTGAGGTCTCCTGCTCTCACAGTGATTATTTGACCCTTGTTTCTGAACTCAGTCCAGCCTTTCAGTTCTTATCACTGCATGAGGTTCCATAACTTCCAGTTCCAGGAGCCCTACACAGACCTTTTTCTATTAAGAGCATAGAGGGGGAATGAGTTTTTGGCTCAAGTTTTACCTTTGCAAGCTATGACTCAGAGGACTACAGGATCCATAAAAGCTCATTTGTCTTTTCTAGTCTCTTAAAAGGAACTCATGGCCCATTTTAGGAAACTTCCTGCTTCTGGGGAATAGAGTGATTCTCAAGCAACACTAAGCAGTGAGCAACCAACTGAAATGCCAATAAAATGCATTTTCTTGCCCCACTTTCATTCTGAGAGCTGGTTCTGTCTTGTTGTTTTGAGAATTGTGTTAATGCTTTTCCTTGAGCTATATACTACTTTAAAAAGCCTCCAAAAATGTTCTGAGCATGGGATTCACCACAAACCAAATGCATTCTGGATACAAACTGACCCAGAGTCTGTATTGGAAATAATCAATTACACACAATGTGTTTCTGTGACACTGTGTGGGCATAAATGTATGTGTGTATCTATATATGTAGGTGTATATATGAAGCTATAGATTCTAAGAGACAAGAGAGAGGAGAAGCACATCTCAGATAAGGGCAGCAGTCTATACAAAGGTACCAAAAAAAGGTAGGGGATGCTGCTTCTGGTGAAAGTAGGACAGATTGGGTAGAATATAGAGTGTCAAAAAGAATATAATGTGAAATCAGTTTGAAAAAAAGTAGGAGGGGGTTGAGCCAAGATGGCAGAGTAAAAGCAGGGACTCACCCAAACTTTTCCCAAACCTTCCAAATACCTTTAAATAATGACTCTAAACAAATTCTATAGCAGCAGAACCCACAAAAAGATGCAGTGAAATAATTTTCCAGCACAAGACAACTTAGAAGGTTAGCAGGAAAGGTTTTTCTCACCAGGGTGAGAAAAGTGCATAGTCCAGCACAGATGGGGCTCCAGAAAACCAGGAACAGGCTTCAAGGCAACTGAATCAGTGGCAACAATGGTGGGTTTCCAGACCTCTTAGCCCAGAGATAATAAGGGGACTGAACAATAGGTCTGGAGGAGATTTGGAGGAGTCTCTTTGTTGTCACCAGGAGCATGACTTTGTTGCATTGCTTATATTTAAACATGAGTCTGATTCCTGGGTCCTAGTCCCAGTGTGAGGAAGAGCACTAACACAACAGAACTTATGGCTGCAGGGGACCAGGGATCCTGGTCACAGTTTCAGGGTTGAAAAGAGTTCTTGTGGTCACTCACAAACCAGTGCACAGTACAGGAGAGTAGTAAACACACCCCTTCCTAGATCATGCCACCTTGGAAAAGCCAAAAAAGTATAGATCCCCAGAATTACCTCTGAAAACAGTTACACAAAAGTACCTGAAGCTTGGGACAGTACCCCCTCCACTTGGGAAGCAGAGCTCCACTTTAGCATAGAGTTAAAAGTCAAGAAATAGGCTGGAAAATGAGCAAACAAAAAAAAATTCTGATCATAGAAAGTTACTATGGTGACAAGGAAGATCAAAACACACACTCAGAAGACAACAAAGTCAAAACTTCTGCATCCAAAGCCTCAAAGCAAAATATGAATTGATCTCAGACCATAGAAAAGCCCAAAAAAGGATTTCAAAAAACAAGAAAGAGAAAAAGAGGAAAAATTGGGAAGAGGAATGAGAGTGATATAAGAAAATCATGAAAAAAGAGTTAACAGCTTGGTAAAGGAGGCACAAAATACTGATGAAAATAGCATCTTAAAAACAGAATAGGCCAAATGATAAAAGAAGCACAAAAATCCAATGAAGAGAAGAAAGTCTTGAAAAGCAGAATAGACCAAATGGAAAAAGATATACAAAAATTCACTGAAGAGAACTCCTTAAAATGTAGAATTGGCCAAATGAAAAAGGAGGTACAAAACTCACTGAAGAAAATAATTCCTTAAAGGTTATAATTAAGCAGGTAGAAGCTAATTATTCCATGAAATATTAAGAAACAATCAAACAAAATCAAAAGAATGAAAAAAAATTAGAAGACAATGTGAAATATCTCATTGGAAAAACAACTGACCTGGAAAATAGACACGAGAAATAATTTAAGAATTATTGAACTACCTGAACTCATGATTAAAAAAGAGCTTAGACATCATCTTTCAAGATATTATCAAAGAAAACTGCCCTAGTATTTTAGAACAGGCCTGCACAACCTGCAGCCTGGCCACTTACAATATGCCAAAAGATTTTGGGTGGCCCACAAAAAACGTAGAGGAAACATCCTCGAGCCATCCTTTGGCATGCCACGGGTGGCCCATGGGTCGCAGGCTATGCAGCCTTGTTCAAGAACAAGAGGGTAAAGTAGAAATTGAAAAAAATCCACTGATCACCTCCTGAAAGATATCTCAAAATGAAAACTGCCAGGAATACCATGGCCAAATTCCAAACCTTGCAGATCAAGGAGAAAATACCGCAATCAGCCAAAAAGAAACAATTCAAATATCATGGAACCACAGTCAGATTTAGCAGCTTCTACATTAAAGGATCAGAGGGCTTGGAATCTGACAATCTAGAGGGCAAAAGAGCTAGGATTATAGCCAAGAATCACTTACCCAGCAAAACTGAGTAATCCTGCAGAGGAAAAGAAATAGATATTCAATGAAATAGAGGACTTTCAAGCATTCTTGATGAAAAGACCAGAGCTAAATAGACAATTTGATTTTCAAATGCAAGATGCAAAAGAAATATAAAAATGTAAACAGGAAAGAGAAATCATAAGAGACTTAATAAAATTATACCCTTTTTTGTTGTAAATAGGAAAGAAAAATCATAAGACCTAAGTTCAAGTTCCTCATGACTCAACTTCCTGTCTAAAATTGGGTCAATGAATTAATCTCCCTGTGCTTCAGTTCCCTCATACATCAAATGAAAGGAATCATTTTAAATTTAAAATTAGTTAAATTACATTTTATCAAGTTATTTATATGTTGTCTCTCCCAATAGAATGTATACTCCCTGGGGTCAGGGACTCCTTTTTGCTTTTATATTCTTACTGCTTGTCAGAGTGACTGGCAAACTAACTTAATGAATGCATATGAATAACTGACTGCTTCTCATGTTTTAAGAAAAATCCTGGAGGAATTGCATAGGGCTCTAAAATGATAGCAGATCCAAAGGTGATGGACTATCATGGACAACTTAAATATTGTATGATTATGGGCATGAGTATGAAAAATTCCATTGCATATAGGCTGGACAACAGTGCTAGTGTCAAAGATGACTCTATGGATGAAAACCTAAATACTAGAAGTATGGAGATATCCTTGTATAAACAGGGAACGTGGGAAGTAGGATGCATTTGAGGGGAAAGATAACAAGCCCTGCTATGGACATGCTAAACTTAAAATACCTTCAGAACACACAGTAGGAAATGCCTAATAGGCAGTTGGTGACTCAGAACTGTAGTTCAGGAGAGAGGTAAGACCTAGATGTTCTGTCATTGTTGGAACCTGCCTTCATTTCCCATCTTGGAAATATTCTAATTCTCAATATTGTGTTGCCATCCTGATTCTGAGATTTGTGAATGTATGGATTTGTGAATTTTGTGAACCCATTCCTTCCCCACTTGACTTCCAACAGAAAAATAGGAGGTTCCTAACAAGTTACATAACTGGACTTAAGAAGTAGCTTTCTATTGTTAATAATGCAGGACATCCATGATTCAAAACTAACTTGTCCCAAGAATGTGGAGTGGTGGTGAAATTCCCTTATATGTAGCATAGGACATGGCATTGTTAAGAAATAATGTACACTCTAGCTTGCCAGTGAGTAGAGCAGAAGGCATAGGAGAACTTAGAATGCAATCTGCCAAGATCAGAAGTCATACACAGGGCCTAAACTTTTTTGTGGGTTTTCTTGGCTCTTAGTGTCTTTTTCTAGGTAGAAAAAGAAACAGAAGTCAATTCTCTTTTTCTCTACTTTGTCCTTCCTGTGCTCTCCTGTAGTACAGAGTGGTATCCATTAGCATATTATATTCACTTTTCCCTAGCAGCTGCTTTTCTATCCTACTTAGAAGGATGCTGACATGTTTTGTATCTGTAGGGTCACTGTAAAGAATTACATTCTCAATTTACAGAAGACATTTTGATGAATTCATGTGTTTATAAAGAGTTAGAAAATTTCCCAAATATCCATGTACTTAATAGGAAACCCTTAAGCAAAACTGTCTGTTTATTCAGTGGAATTCAATGTCCATTTCCAAAAGGATGTTGAGGTGAAAAGAGCACTGATCTCCAGAGAGTTTCTGGTGGAGAAAATGTGGCCACGTAGTTTTAAAGTCATATCATTATTTTCTTCAAAGTGGAAGAATATAGACTCAAATTCCTGTCCAAATTCCAGTGCTTCAGTATAGGTAACATCATGAATGACTCTAAAGTGAGACACGAAACAACTGGTTAAATCCATGAATAATCTTTAATTTAACTAATACTCTAGAAGGTAGATCTGATATCAACTATTGCTCAAAGGCTTCAACAGTTTGTAGTTTAAGGTTTTTGTCTTTGCAGATCACTTCAGAATTTAATCTAGGACTGGTTTACATTTAGACACATATCTGATCTCTTTTTTCTTTTCATTGAGAAACTTGTTAAGATCCTGTTTGTTTATATCTGTGGTTGAAATTAAGGGAGTAAATAGAAGGATGGGGACCCAAGAAGAATTAGAACTAAGTTTTAACATTCTTTTTTAGTAACTAAGTTTTTGGCATATATTTATTAATGGCAAATGTTCTAGAGCTATAGTTTAAGAATTTTTATGAGAATTTAAATCTATTTATAGCAGACAATTGAGTCAGAAGACCAATTTCAGTGCAAGACAAATTGCTATCTGTTGTTTTTCCATGTCCCTATCCATCTTTGGGAAATGAACGGTTATTAGCATAACCCAATTCTAAAAGATTGATAATACAAAGTAATTGAAAAAACGAATGTAATCAAAATCTTGGTCTATATTTTAAAGGTCACTGGTTGACATTTTTCCCAGGTTTAAAAATGTTCCTCTGGCCTAGTTAATAATCTAAATTAAGGTTGCGTTAAATTTAAAACACTCCCTCTTAAGTTCCTCATTGTCTTTCCACACCCTATATAATCAGAAGTTGTCTGTCTGGGAGGAAAAGAAAGTAGATTTTCTTGTCTCTGGAAAGAAACCATTATACCTTAAAGACTAACTCTTTTATTTTTTTAAACTTTTTTCATATTTTATTTTCCCCAATTACCATTAAAAACAATTTTTAACACTCATTTTTTTAAAGTTTGAGTTCTTAATTCTCTTTTACCCTCCCTTCCCTCTCATTGAGTAGGCAATCAATTCTATATAGGTTATACATGGGCAGTTATGCAAAATATAGTTACATATTATTTATGTTGTGAAAGAAAACACAGACAAAAAAAAAGAAAGAAAGCTTTAAAAAGTACACTTTAATCTGCATTGAGACTCCATCAGTACTTTCTCCAAATGTGGATAATAGTTTTAATCATAAGTACTTTGGAATTGTCTTGGATCATTGTATTGTTGAGAAGAACTAAGTCATTCACAGTTGATCATCATACAATATTGTTGTTACTGTGTCCAATGATCTCCTGGTTCTGCTCATTTCATTTTTTTTTTAGACAATTGGGGTTAAGTGACTTGCCCAGGGTCACACAGTTAGTAAGTGTCAAGTGTTTGGTCTGAGGCCGCACTCAGGTCCTCCTGACTTCAGGGCCGGTGCTCTATCCTCTGTGCCACCTAGCTGCCCCTGCTCATTTCATTTTGCATCAATTTGTAGATTAGGTTTTTTTTTGAAATGTGCTGCTCATCATTTCTATACTCATTCACTCAGTATGACCCTAAATTAGTGAGGGAAACTTCCATTTGACAGGCAGTGAGGTGGACTTTGATTAAGACTTACACTTCTAAAGTCCTCTAGCATGCCCAAGATCTTGTTTACCTTGGGAAATTTTGAAGGAGAACACCTCCTCACCCATAAAAACTGCTTTAAAACAGTGCAGAAAGGGAGATTAGAAGGGTGAGGAAGACCAGTGAAATCTGAAAACAGCTCTGCCAGTGATTTGTAATATTAAGCTAAGACTTACTCTCTCTTACTTTTTTGATTAGTCTTTCAGTGGGAGATAAGGAGGGAAAACTGTAAGATTCTTTGTCTCTGCCTTCATAACCCTGGCTATGTTGGGAATTGCAGAGATACAGACAGACAAGAAAAGGAAGAAAATATTTTTTCCTGGTTTGTAGAAATTTGTCATTACAAACTAATTAGAGACTAAAAATTACAACTGAAATGTAATATCTTTACTGTAAATTTCCAAATTATGACCTAAAAGGTTTTTTTTAAATTTTTAGGTAATTGGGGTTAAGTGACTTGCCCAGGGTCACACAGCTAGTAAGTGTCAAGTGTTTGGTCTGAGGCCAGATTTGAACTCAGGTCCTCCTGACTTCAGGGCTGGTGCTCTATCCACTGTGTGACCTAGCTGCCCCTGACCTAAAGGTTTTTGTAACTGCTAAAATATCTTAGTGGATTTTTGGAGGTTTGCACTAGGATCAAGATTACAGAAAATAACTCTCTCCCCTTCCTGAAGGGTGATAGATGCATTTTATTTTAGTAGAAAGTGATTTTACCTACTATAGAATGTATTTTGCATTAAATATCAAGTGTATCTTGCATTAAATTCTAAATTATCACAATTACTTTAATAGGAGAACACATCTCATTTTAAATGAGACCTTATTATGATTTGGTTTCAGGACAAACTTCAACCAAATCAAATCTGGATTTACAATGACAAATGGTTACACTGAAAACTCCAAGCTTTTTGAATGGACTGAAACTAGCTTGAAATGATTCAATAGAATTTAATTGTTTAGATAAATTAGTAGCAAAGTCCCCTAAGTTGAAATAGAATATACAACTCAAGAAGTAAAATACATCAATTAATTGGTAGTAGAAGGAAATCTGTACTGGAGTAATTCAGAGGAATGTTAGACTAGAATATGATGAGGAAATGAGATGAGATGGACTTAAGCAAATTGGCAAAGGTAAAGAGAACTGAGGAATCCAAATGTAAAAAGAAAGGTTAGTTTTGAAGTTAGTTGTCCACTGAAAATGCAAAAAAAAAATTACAAGAGAGAAGAATTAAGTAAGTAGAAATAGGAGAATGCGTGGAAAGTTAGAGTAGGAGTCTGTTTGCACTAACAGTGTGAATAGAAGGTTTAATGTCAAAGGTCTGGAGTTTTAGAAAGAAGTTTGAGAAGGTTTTTTATTTCATTGAGATAAGAATATGTGACACTTTTTGAGAAATTCCTATTAAGCAATTTCAGACAGGCAATATTATATTAAGTTATAACATTTACCAAATGGAAACTATAAAAATAAATTTTCAGCATGGAATTATTTGAATACAGCATATGAACATTCTGTCTCTGAAGGACAATTATAAAGGCATTTCCCAATCCTTTGAGCCTCATGGACTCCAAAAAGAGGATGATGGGAAAGTGAGCTAACCAAAAGCAGTCGGGTCTATAATTTGAGATGCTGGCAGCTTATGGCTTTTGGGAAAATTGAAGTTTTCAGTGTTAACCATTTGTGATTGTAAATCCAGATTTGATTTGGTTAAAATTTGACCTGAAACAAACTCATAACAAGGCCTCATTTAAAGTTAGATATGTTCTCCTATTAGGATTATTGTGAAAATTCAGAATTTAATGCAAAATACATTTTATATTTGGCATTAAAGTGATATGCTTGGAAACTGCATGAATCAGGAATTAAGTTGAAATCTGATCTTAGAAACATACTAGCTATGTGACACTAAGCAAGTCACTTCAACTCTGTTTGCCTCAGTTTCCTTATATGTAAAATAAGATAATAATAGTGCCTACCTCTCAAGGTTGTTGTGAGGATCAAATGACTTGGTAATTACAAAGTACTGAGCATAGCACATGGCATATGGTAAGCACTATAGAAATGTTAGTTATAATTATTTTTAATAAATATAATTACTCCATACTGGGCTTTGAATGCAATTGGCATAGACTTTTGCCAAACTGATAGAGGGTGGTTTTTTATATAAGAGGATTCAGAAATACATTCAAATGACTATTTCACTTTCAAATGGATAATAATAACCTATTGTTGTGGGAGGAGGGAAGTATCTCAGATCTCTCAAGTTGTCCTTATATGTGAGGTTCCTTGGGACTTTCTATTTGGGTAGGGTCATAAGACCTTATAGACTCTGAAAGAAGCTGTTGACAATAGGTTGTAAAGTTGTAAAGAAGTTGTAAGTTTGTTTACAGTAGAGTGAATTTAATTGATAGATTATTTGACCATTGCTTATGAAAATTATGACATTATGCCCATTAATAAATAGTGTGTATTGAAGTTATATTTTTAGCCAATTTAACAACAACTGAACTTAGATTCAAAGATTTTATTTTTGCCTCAGGGGTTAACAGGCAATGTAAATATATGATAGTCTTAAGGCTTATAGTAGCCAGCAATTTTCTGGGATTTTCAGTGAACTACCTTGTATTCATTGGATGTGTGAAATTCCAGAGTGTAATAATTCTTTATTTCTAATGATTTCTGCTCCAGGATGAATTTAAACTAGAAAAGAAAAATAAGAAAGCTCCTTATATGTGCTTATATATCCTTATATGTGCTTATTTTTAATAGTTATTGCAAGATGGAAAAAAACAATAATAATCTAGTCCTAAGCTGGAATTAGTGAAAATTTTCTATTTGAGGTAAAATCTTTTCGGTCTTTAACTTGATAGTGTTCTGAGTTTTGATTTTCAGGTATGATTTTCTGAATTGTCATTAAATTAATAGTCCACCAATTAAGAGGAATTGCATGGGCTGCCCAAAGGGAAAGCAGTCTCAGAACTGCTACAAGTAGATGTTGGTCTCTGAGAAAGTTGAGGGGATGGCTTGGGCAGACAAAAGTAGAAAAAGTAGCTTCCCCATTGTTCTATTTCCTTCCTCAACAGGAAATTTTCTCACCTGGTTAATTCTGAGCATGGCTTTGATACCTTGTGAATACCATGGAACTTTACTACATGATTCAATGTATTTTATCTATGATTGTTACCTGGAGTCAAACAGAGCTAAAAGAGTTACACCTCCCCCCCCCCCATTATGCTTATGTCAGGTCAGTCTGTGCCCTTTAAGGGACAGTCTCAATATTGTTAGCAAATTTCCATAATCAGAACAGATGAACAGTAGAAGTTTTTATTGTTGTAATACTAAATCATTAATTAATAGATTAATACTAAAACATCTCTGAGTTACTATAGTAGTATGCAAGGATCAAAGTTCTTACTATTTTTAATCTGAATTTGTGGTCAACTCCATATTCTAAGCAACTAGTTAAATTAGTTTAAGGTTTCCATCTCCTTGCTAATGGTTAGGTCCTTAAAGTATCTCATTCTTTTAGGATGATATGAGGATAATATATATGCTCAAAAGAGAGGGATAAGATAAAGGTATAAAAGTTTTTAAATTTAATGAAGTAAGTTTTGAAAAAACAACAAGACTATACTATTTTTTCTAAGAACTAGGATACATATGTATACATAGATACATAGACATAGATAGCTTCCAAGTGTTTCTAATGAGATATATAAGGATCAAGTATGTTTTAATTAATGACTTAATAAGTTCTTAAAATTAGACTAAGAATTGTATGTATACAATATCATTGATAAATGTAAAGAAATTTTAAAGTCATTTTTTTCATATTTTGAAGTCTCTCTGATAATATTAAAAGACAGAAGGGTTCATTTTATAAGTCAGGCCCTCATGGATCCTTTCTTAAGTTTCTTTCTTCAGCCTGTTAATGGCATTATCTATAATGGGTGCAAGAATCAGGTAAAGATAGAAAAAGTCTTAAATTACCAAAATTTAACTTACAGAATAACAAAGTAACTGTTTGAGAAAGGGAAGTTTGAGCTTCCTAAAGTGATTTAGTTATTTGCTGGCTAATTTGTAACTATGCAAGAGAGAAGCTCCCTGGCACTGAATTTTCTTGATTACCTTGGTAATATGTAAGTTTCCCTTCTTAAATCAGTGCATTGTGAACCTGGTAAATATAGCTTAATCTGTAACCTGACTTAGTATACCTATACAGTCTGTTTAATAAGATTTGTCTTTTTAAGGAATGTATGAGATTATGACTCTACTTAAGTAAGCTTGTCCAACTCTACCAAATGATTTAATGCATTTCTTTCTAAAACTAATGCAAGTTTTGGAGTTTTTTCTCCTGAACAATAGTGGTGTACTGAATAGAGTTCTGGGATTTAGAGTCAAGAAGACCTGAGTTAAAATCTCGCCTCACTCATTTATTAGCTATATAACTTTGGGAAAAATTATTCAATCTCTTTCATCTCAGTTTTCTTACCTGTAAAATTAGGAATAACAGCACCTAACTATTTCATAAGGTTGTTGAGAGGAACAAATGAGAAAACATTTATAAGTTATGCTTTACAAACCCTAAATAAAAATCCTTATTAGATAATGATGATGATGATTGCAAGGAAGGCTTTTCTTTAACAAATAAATGGCATTTATTTTGCTCCTGTACTCAGACTTGACCTCACCTGGTCAGCCACAAGATTCTCTTTTCAATACAACTGGGTCCTAAGACAATCCTACAAAAATTAAAGACTAGATACTTACTCTCTTGTTCTGTTCAATAAAATGTACAACAAGCTCATGATAGGATATGAACTCCTGGTAGAAAATAAGCTCCTTAAGGGCAAGAGAAGTTTCATTCTTGTTTTTGTATCCCTGGAATCATTGGCAGAATGAATACAGAATGAATAGAGTACCACTGTTGAGCCAGGGGGTCTTGGGTTCAAGGTCTTCCTCTGATGCTTAATGGCTGTGTGAACCAGAGTCTATTATCTAACTTCTCAGTGTACTAGCCAAGTGTATCTCAAACTATGCTGCAAGGAACCCCAAAACAACAACAGCAGCAACAATATCTTTTTGTTCCATGAATGTTAGGTTGCTTTTAAAAGGCATTGAAGTAATAATTTAAGATTTTACTACAAAAATTGTACCAAAGTTCATTTAAACTTAAGAATTCTACCAGAAAGTCTAAAAACCACTGCTCTAAACAACTCAGGCTATGAGTTTCAGAGAAAGTGCTGAAAGAGAGAGTTAGGAGAGGGAGTTCCCTTACCTGAGTGTTCCCTATATTAATGACATCTCAGGTCTAGTCCCTCTACTTAGTGCCTAGCATAAATTAGGTGCTTAATAAATGCTTATTGTATTTAGTTGATTGCTTAAGATTTCAGAATTTCAATAGATCCCTGGCAACATAGATGGATCAGTGGTCCTTCGTCCAGTGAGGTAGATCATAAGCTATCCAAGTCTTCTTAATGTGTGTACATGTGCACATACACAGATATATATGCCTTGTGTGATGTCATGAGATCATAGATTTAGAGAAGAAAAGAACCTTAGAGATTACCTATTTCAACATCTCCTTTTATAGCTATATGATTTGCTAAGTCCTCCATAGATAATCTACCCAGTGTACTAATGGGTAACCTCAGCTTATATTAATAATAAGTTGATAATACAGGGAAAAAATAATAGACCAAGATTCCTTAAAGGATGAAGGGTTTCTATCTTGCTTAATCTGGTACACAAAATCTTTCACAATTTCTCTCTGATCTACCTTTTAATATTCTGCTCACCATTCACATTCCTAAATGTTCCAATCCAACAAATCTGTTCTGCTAGCAGTGCCTTGAATATATATTGAGTGTTCCTACCTCTTTGTTTCTACTTGTGCTAATCATCTTTGCTGGAATCCCCTCCTCACTTCTCTCCAACTATCCAAATACTACCCAACTTATAAGACTGAGCTCCAATTCTTCTTCCATAAAGCCTTCCCAATCAACCCAGTCCAATTCAACTCAACAAACATTTATTAAGCACTTTAGGACAAGAAAATCACAGAAGAGGAGCAGCCTAGCTTACCTTTCCTTTTTAAGAAACTTCACCTCTGAATGGGTTCCTGAAGAAAAGGTAAAAACAAATAAAATGTATACCTGTTGTGAGGTGGACTAGATGTCTTTTGCAATCTCTTACAACTCTCAAATCCAGATGGGAAGGTCTCACAGTCCTTATAGGGAAGCTTTATCTTGGAAAAAGAAGGGCTGGGTTCCCACGTCAGAGTAGATCATGATCGTCTCTCCATTCTATAGTGAGCTCTTCTTCCACTACAATCCTAGAATACTTCTTATCTGTGCTATTCCTTTGGTGATTAATCAAACACTACCTTGGAACAGCTTTTGTGTTGTATTGAATTATCATTTACCTCTCCAATTAATATTGAATTGTGTGCTTTTAGTAATTAAAGGACTTGTTGGGCTCATTTCAATCTTATTCTATTTAAAATCCAGGGTAACTCTTGTTACCCTGGTAATCTAGAGAGAAAGTCCAAATTCATCTATTCATTTATTCAACAAATATTTATCAGGTGCTTATTTTATGTAGAACAATGTGTCATGAAAGCAATAACAGAGAGGTCAGTGTCACTGAATTACAGAGTACATAGGGAAGAATAAGGTGTAATGGGACTGGAAAGGCAAGAAGGGCTAGTTTGAAACTGAAATGGACAAAATTTATCTAAGTATTAAGTGATTGAGTATTATTGGGAAATAGGTTTTTTGTTTTGTTTTGTTTTTGTTAAGTGAAATGCATTGCCCATAGCCCTTTTAAAGCAGCAGTCATTTGCAGGCAAAGTCAATTTCACCCATACTACTTCCTATCTTTCAGGTGAGAAAGGATAATATTTTCTAAATGTCCGCAACAGTGCAAAAAAACACCATTTATTAAGCACCAACTATGTGCCAGGTACTGTGCTAAGTTCTAGGGATACAATTAATAAAAAGAGAGATAGCTCTGCCCTCAAGTAACTTATAATCTAAAGGGTGAGACAACAAACAAAAGGAGGCAGGAAAGCAGGCAAGGGGAGGGGAGGACAAGAGACCAGAAGGTAACTTATTCTGTGGATTTGAAACCAGGCAGGACAACTAATGCAAAATACAGTGAGCTAAGTCAAATCAAGTTTCTGCCCTCTATAAAAGTAGGCATTGGGGGGTGGAGTCAAGATTGGTGGAGGGAAAGCAGTGACTTGCTTGAGCTCTTCCCTAAATCCCTCCAAATACCTGTAAAAAAATGGCTCTAAACAAATTCTAAAGGAGCAGAACCCACAAAAATACAGAGTTAAACAAATTTCCACCCCAAGATAACCTGGATGGTTGATTGGAAAGGTATATGACGCCGGGGTGGGAGAGCAGCACAGTTTGGCATAGGCGTGCAGGCCACAGCAACCTTGGAGCAGGCCTCAGAGGGCTTAGTCACGGGCAGCTATGGCAGTTTCCAGACTTCTCAACCCATGAACACAAAGACAACTTAGAAGATCAGTGGGAAAAGTCTGTGATAGAGGTGAGAGAAGAAGCTTGGTCTCAGTTGCAAGTCCCAAATGTGGTCCACGGCTGCCTCCTGAGCTTCCAGCCCACAGACTGAGGGGGAATTGAGGGGCTGATCAGAGGGGGATTGCAGGAATATCTTAGCCAGTGCTGAGGCAGGAATCTCTTGCTTTGCCCATGCTTGGATCTGGGTCACAGTTATGAGGGGCAGTCCTGGGGCGAGGAGGAGTGCTGGTGTGGTGGAGCTTGTTGTGGTGGTAGAGGAAACACCTCGCCCCTTATCATACCACCTTGGAAGAACTGAAAATTTTCAGGTCCCTAGAAATATCTCTGAAAACAGCTGTGTAAACCCCCGAAGCACGGGACAGTACATTCTCCACATTGGAAGCAGACTCTTACCTTAACAAAAAGTTTAAAACTCAAGTAATTGGCCGGGATAGTGAGTAAGCAGTGCAAAAAGAGTCAGACTATATTATCTTACTTTGGTGACAAAGAAGATCAAAACATACAACCAGAAGAAGACAACAAAGTCAAAGCTTCTACATCCAAAGCCTCCAAGAAAAATATGAATCAGTCCCAGGCTTTGGAAGAGCTCAAAAGGGATTTTGAGAAAGAAGTAAGAGAAGTAGAGGAAAAACTGGGAAGAGAAATGAGAGTGATGTAAGAAGATCATGAAAAACAAGTCAACAGCTTGCTAAAGGAGACCCAAAAAAATACTGAAGAAAATAACACTTTAAAAAATAGCCTAACCCAAATGGCAAAAGACATCCAAAAAGCCAATGAGGAGAAGAATGCCCTAAAAAGCAAAATTGGCCAAATGGAAAAGGAAGTCCAAAAGATTACTGAAGAAAATGCTTCCTTAAAAATTAGAATAGAGCAATTGGAAGCTAGTGACTTTATGAGAAATCAAGACATTGTAAAACAAATCCAAAAGAATGAAAAATTAGAAAACAATGTGAAATATCTCATTGGAAAAACAACTGACCTGGAAAATAGATCCAGGAGAGAAAATTTCAAAATCATTAGACTATCTGAAAGCCATGATCAAAAAAAGAGCCTAGACATCATTTTTCAAGAAATTATCAAGGAAAACTGCCCTGATATTTTAGAACCAGAGGGCAAAATAGAAGTGGAAAGAATCCACCAATCTCCTCCTGAAAGAGATCCCTAAAGGAAAACTCCTAGGAATATTGTAGCCAAATTCTAGAGTTCCCAGGTCAAGGAGAAAATATTACAAGCAGCCAGAAAGAAACAATTCAAGTACTGTGGAAACACAATCAGAATAACACAAGATTTAGCAGCTTCTATATTAAGGGATCTCAGGGCACAGAATATAATATTCCAGAGGGCAAAGGAGATAGGATTACAACCAAGAATCACCTACCCAGAAAAACTGAGTATAATCCTTCAGGGTAAAAAATGGTCATTCAGTGAAATAGAGGACTTTCAAGGATTCTTGATGAAAAGACCAGAGCTGAATAGAAAATTTGACTTTCAAATACAAGACTCAAGTGGGACATGAAGAGGTAAACAGGAAAGAGAAATTAAGAGACTTATTAAGGTTGAACTGTTTACATTCCTGCATGGAAAGTTGATATTTGTAACTCATGAGGCCTTTGTCAGTATTAGGGTAGTTAGAGGGAAAAAATTATATGTACGTGTATATAGATAGATAGATAGATAGATAGATAGATAGATAGATAGATAGATAGATAGATAGATAGAT
>NW_020940360.1:3781329-3807291 GCF_900497805.2 Vombatus ursinus
GATAGATAGATAGATAGATAGATAGATAGATAGATAGATAGATAGATGGCACAGGGTGAGTTGAAGATGAAGGGGTCATATCTGGAGAATAAAATTAAGGGGTGAGAGAGGATTATACTAGGAGAAGAAGAAAGGGAGAGGTAGAACAGGGTAAATTATCTCACAAAAAAAAACAGAAAAGAAAAGGCTCTTACAGTGGAGGGGAAACAGAGGAAGGTGAGAGGGAGTGAGTGAATCTTATTCTCATAGGATTTGACTTAAGGAGGGAATAACATACATACTCAATTGGGTATGGAAATCTCCCCTACCCTACTGGAAAATAGGGGGGAAAGGGGATGGTAGAGAGGAGGGCAGATTGGGAAAGGGGGTAATCAGAAGCAAATACTTCTAAGGAGGGACAGGGTCAAAAGAAAGAATGGAATAAATGGGAGGGGGCAGGATAAGATTAAGGGAAATAGAGTTAGTTTTTTACAGCATGTCTACTATGAAAGTGTTTTGCATAATTGCACATGTATAACCTATGTTGAGTTGCTTGCCTTTTCAATGATGGTGGGTGGGGAGGAAGGAAGGGAGAAAATTTGGAACCCAAAGTTTTAAAAACGCATGTTTAAAAAAAATGTTTTCACATGCAACTGGGAAATAAGATATACAGGAAATGGGATACAGAAATCTATCCTGCCCTACAGGAAAATAGAAGGGGAAGGGGATAAGAGAAGGGGAGGGGGAGAGATAGAAGGGAAGGCAGACTAGGGGAAGGGGTATTCAGAATGCATGCCATCTTGGGGTGAGGGGAGGGGCAAGATGGGGTGAAAATTTGGAACTCAAAATCTTGTGGAAGTAAATGTTGAAAACTAAAAATAAACAAATTTATTTAAAAAAAAAATAAAAGAAGACATTGGAAGGAGTTTGGTACATAACCTTCCAGGCCTCCAATCAGAGGAGAGAGGAGGCTGAGGGAGGTGTGGTCAATCAAGGCTTAAGTTAGCAACACAGTGGTGAGTTCAGAAGTGGTGAACTTATCCTGAGATGGGTATCTTGTAGTTGTTTTCAAAATGTTTCATTTTGGTGGGCGATGGGGTTAAGTGACTTGCCCAGGGTCACACAGCTAGTATGTGTCAAGTGTTTGAGGCTGGATTTGAACTCAGGTCCCCCCCAACTCCAAGGCCAGAGCTCTATCCACTGTGCCACCTACCAGCCCCATGGGCAGGGGAGGGGGAAGCGGTATCTTGTACAGTTGAAACCAGGCAGGGCAGCAGATGCAAAGTGGAGTGAGCATACAAGCAGCCTTGTATGCTCATCCAGTTTGTGTTCCAATCTAACTAAGCAATCCAATTGGTGGATCTTGAAGCTTCATGAACTCACTACATTCTCTCTTAAAAGATAAACATGCACTGCATTGACCTAAACAAGAGAAACATCTGGTTAGACTCATGCATGGCTTTTTGGCTAAGGTTAGCAACAGGAAGGCATAGTGTGTGCATTAGCCATCCTTGTGCAACAACCACATATCATTATTAGTCAGTGTGTTGCATTATGGAGATCACCAGCCATGGAAATAACTAAATTGGACAGATCTCCATAAACAAGCTTTCATGATACAGTCCCAAAGTCTGAAGATGTTGTTTTTAAAAGGACTTTTTTTGTACACTACACAAAATTATGAAGTTATCAGTTTTGTAATTAGTTCTTTGTGAGGTAGGTATCAATACTAATTACCTCCCTCAAGCATATTTTCAGGACTTCATGTAAAAGTATGTTAACATCTTCTAAGAAAAAGTAGCTATAAGGATCTGTCTGTCTGTATTCATCAATATGTGTACATATGTATACATATATGTATATACACATACATGACAAAGTATTATCTGATCTGTATTAATATAAAAGGATATAATATAAAATCACAAAATATTACCCTGGGGTCATTTTATATTGGAGCAAAGTACTTTGTCTTTTTTTTTTAATCAATGTAACAAAGAAAAGAAACCAAAATCTCTGGAATATTTTGTGATAGTCTGCTAAGTTATGCTTCATATGGTCATAAATTTAGAGCTGTCTGCCATTCCTGGAATATACTCCCTCTTAACCTCTACATCATAGAATCCCTTGCTTCTTTCAAAATGCAGCTTATACTACCTTCTTCATGAAGACTTTTCTGATTTTTCCAATTACTTTCTTTCCAACTTATATATTTAAATACTTTTTATTTAATTGGAACCACTAATATTTATATAATACTTTAAGGATTAAAAAGAACTTTATAAATATCATCTCATGTAATTCTCATAATAATCCTGGGAGATAAGTGCCATTCTTATCCCCATTTTTGCATATGGGGAAACTGAGGCAGACAGAAATTAAATGGCTTTCCCAGGGCAATGCAACTAATAAGGATCTTAGACAGAATTTTAACTCTGGTCTTTGTGACCTTGACTCTCGTACTGTATTTAATTTGTCACCTAACAGACTCCATTTTTATATGTTCTTTTTGTCTCACCCATTGGAATATAAACTCCCTTGCCTTGGAGGACTGTTTCATTTATTGAATTTGTATATCCAGTACCTAGTACAGTGTATGACATATAGGAAGTGCTTAATAAATACTTGGCTTAGTGGTTGGTGGATTAAACTAGATGGAAACTAAGAGGCCATATAATCCCAACCTTTCAAACAATTAGTCTAAGGTCACACATCAGGGGCAAGATTTGAACTCCAGTCCTCTATTCAAGAGTGATTCTTCCACTATACCATATTCTGCATCATCTGGGTAATTATTTATCACTAAACACAAATTTTATAAGATCTCCATAGTATAATCATCAGGCTGAAAATTTAGTTATATTGGAAATATGGGCATAAAGATAAAATGCCTTCCTTGTATTTGACAAGTGTAAAGACTAAAGATTTTAAAATAAGAATTCATTATTTAGTAAAAAATGGTGGGGAAAACTGGAAATCAACATGGCAGAAGCTGGGCATAGACCAATATCTTATACCATTTACCAAGATAAGGTCAAAATGGATGCATGACCTAGATATAAAGAGAGATTTTATAAGAAAATTATAAGAACATGGAACATATTACCTATCAGACCTATGGATAGGCAAACAATTTATAAGTAAACAAGAGATAGGGAGCAAAGTTAGGTGTAAACTGGGTCATTTTGATTACCTTAAATGAAAAAGGTTTTGTACAAATAAAACAAATGTGGCCATGATCAGAAGGAAAGCAGAAAATTGGGGGAAATTTTTATAGAGAGTTTATCAGATAAAGGTCTCATATCTAAAATATATAAAGAATTTCATCAAATCTATAAGAATATGATTCATTCCCCAATTGACAAATGGTCAAAGGATATGAATAGGCAATTTTCTGAAGAAAAAAATCAAAACAAATTATAATCATATGAAAAAATGCTCTAAATCATTATTGATTAGTGAAATGCAAATTGAAACAACCTTGAGATATCATTTTATTCCTGCCAGTTTGGCTAAAGCGATAGAAGGGGAAAGTGACAAATGCTGGAGAGGATATGGAAAAAATGAGATGCTAATTCATTGTTGGTGGAATTGATCAAACATTTTGGGGAGCAATCTGGAATTATGCCCAAAGAGTTATTAAATTGCCTATACCATTTGACCCAGCATATCATTACTTGGTCTATTTCCCAATGCCATTTCACTATTTTTATGCAGGCTGCTCCATTCTGTTGTTAAAATTTCCCATAGAAATTATCAGAGCTTCCATTGGTAACTCATTTCTAGTTCATTTCTGGAAACTGCAATAATAACCTATCATTATGCCATTTAGACTTGTGACTTCCCAAGCTGTAACACCATTTACATGTTATCTCTTCAGTTAGAATTAAGTTTCTTGTAAGCAGGGGCTATCTTCATCTTTGTATGTGTATCCCCAGCCCCATAGAATAGTTTTTGGCATGTGTTCAGTAATTTTTCAATCATGTCTTATTCTTTGTGACCCTATTTGGAGTTTCCTTAGTAAAGATAATGAAATGGCTTGCTATTTCCTTCTCCATCTCATTTTACAGATGAAGTGGTTAAGTGAATTGCCCAAGGGTCCAAGGCCAGATTTGAATTCAGGAAAATGAGTCTTCCTAACACTTTATCCACTGTGCCATCTAGCCACCCTTCTTGGCATCTGGTAAGAGCTTAATAATTTTCATTCATTCATTCATTCATTCATTCATTAATTCATTCATTCATTTATCCAGTCTTCTGTAAAGGTCTACCTATATATGAGTCAAGAGAATGGGTGCTGTCTCTATGCCTTGAGGGAAAAGAGAAAGGATCTCATCCACCCTCCATCTGCTGTCTTCATCAGATTCTTTTGCTTGATGCTTTGCAAGGAAGCATATCAGTGCCATCTAGAAGTGAGGTCCAGAAAAGTGAAGTAACTAAATAAGCAGGTTTCAAAAGGAAACCTTCTGCCACCAAAGTCAGTGTTGCTTTTACCACTATGAGTCATTTCCAGGAACACCAGTTGCCAAAATTCAATAGGCCCAGAGAGGCTCAGATACAATCCACTGTTTTCAACTGGAAACTACATGTGTACCCTGCCAGTTCAAATAAAAATGAACCACTGAGAATACAAATGTTCAAAAAGAAGAACCTGTCCTATAGTGAATGATGGATTGGAAATCAGGAGATCTTTCTTCAAATTCTTCCTTCAACTCTACTCTGCCTTAGTTTTCTCATCTTAAAATGGGATAATGATATCCGTAAAATGTTACACAAATGTGGGCTAATATTTTTATAAATGCTTGTGAAGCGATTGATAAACTAAATCCTTGTGTCACTTGCCTCAAAGGAATAACAATTTTAAAAGTTCATATACCTTGAGACTGTCACAGAGTAATAACTATGACATTTATATAGTACTTTTTTTAAAATTTAATTTAATTTATTTTTGTTACATTTTAAGTTCCAAACTGTCTCCCTTACTCCTTGCCTCCCTTTCCACCCTGCACTAGAGAAGGCCACCATTACACACACACACACACACACACACACACACACTGTAAAAACCATACTATCATACTTCTATTTATCAATTCTTTCTCTAGAGGTGGATAGCATCTTCTCCATATGTCCTTTGTAGTTGATTTAACTATTTATAATACTCAAAATAACTTAGTCATTCACAGTTCAGATCTTACATCTTACATTCACTGTTGGGCAAATCACCTCATTTCCTTGTGTCTCCTTGCTTCTCAGTTTCCTAAAATGGATTAGATGGTCTCCCAATTCCCCTCCAATTCTAGATATATAATCCTATGATGTAAAACTTGACCTAGTTGTCAGTTCTGAACTCTTGCTTCCCAGAAATTTGACCCTCATGTTTGAATGATAACAGAACTCTGGAAAGCTGAGATATTAACTCGATTGTGCCACTCAATAGAATGAACTTAGATGAAATTCAAAGTACTCTACCCTGAATGAAATATTCCTCACTTCAAGCTGGTTGGAGGGGACACCATATACTACTCCTTTAGAAGTCATTAGAAGAGAATAAATATATAATGTGGTAGAAATAAAACTGTGCTGAAAGTGCCTTCTATTCCCATCTCTGACATAAACTCAGCATGAGGGAGGATGGTGCTATGGAAAGACCATGGCCTCTGGAATCTAAAGATCTGGCTTCAAATCCCACCTTTGATTTTTATGAACTGAATCACTTTTGGAAACTCAATTAACCTGTCTAGACCTCAGGGCCCTTCTAGCTCTAATGGTCTTGTGCTCTAGATACTATTTTTTCAAAAATAATCATCAAGCTCATCATATTTTTTAAATAATTAAGTTAAATTTTATTAGATTAATTTTAATCAATCAATAAATACTTATTAATCATCTACTATGTGCTAGACACTGTGTTTAGGGAGATAGAAAAAAAGGCAAAAGTTAGCTCCTACCCTCAAGGAGTTAACAATCTATTTTTAGAGACAATAAACAAGCAAATATATACAAACAGACTCTATAAAGGATAAATAAGAAATGATTGATAGAGGAAAGAAGCTAGAATTAGGAGGGGCCATGGAAGGCTTCTGGTGGAGGTTGGAATTTTTTTTTCAAAGAACTTTTAGTCTCTTCTACATCTCCATGACTCCTAAAGCAAAAAATACAACTTTGTATTTTCAAAATATTAAAAAGAAGACAGAGTAGGTTAAAAATAAAGCTTTGATGAATGATGAGGCATGTATGGCTTTCAGTCTATGTGTCTACTAGAGACAAAATGGCCATGAAGCCAAGAGATGCAAAATATTATAAAAGGAAAGTTATTTTTGATATGACATTTAAAATTTTAATAAACTGATCCCTCATTTTTCAGTAATGCCCTCCAGTCCTTGGAATCACCCAATTTTTGATTAATCTAGTATTCTTTTAGAATATAAACATAAATTGAAAGCCCAAACTCTCTTAGGAAAATATTAAACCATTTCTCTGTTGTGCCTAAATCAAATTGTCTTAGAATGATAGTTATTAAGTAGCAAAGGATGCTTCATCTGTTACTGAAATCTAACCAATCTAGATATATTTTTATATCCTTCTAACTTCACAAATGTGGAAACTGAGACATGCTGGTACAAATGAGAGAGTTACCTCATTCTTCTAGCGAGCCAGCTACAAATCTACAGCAAAATGTCTGTCTTTGGGTCTTGGAGTCACCAGTCTCATGAGCTACACTGGATCTTTTCATAGACTTAACTCAAGGGTGAAATAACCAACCTTCTAGCCCAAAGAATGATGCATTACTACTGGAAAGTCAGTTTTCAGCACAGCCCAATTTAACACAAGGACAATTCCAAAGGTAGTGTCAGTGTTAGGAATTTTGACTAGCAACTCCTTGCTGTTGTCACAGTATTCAAAGGAGAATTAAAAGCATTTTTAAAAATATAGGTATTTTAACTCCCTTCCATCTCCTATCTCACATCCCAAGATCCAAAAGCATGTTGTGGGCCAAGTCAGAAGGCCACATACATTAATGAGTTTTAATAACTTAATGTACTGTTCCATCTGTATTTTAAAATGTGATTTTCAATGGTATAACCCAATCACATAGAAATTCAGGACCTGCATATATTATTACATGTTAGATTTTTTTTTGTAGCATTTCGTAATTTTCGAAGAGAGTAGGAGTGAAAGCATAAGGAAGGGGAGGACATATTTGATGTGTTCTTTCAGAAGCAACAAAGTGTTTGGGATTGGTCAGTATGATGTGTTAGAGAGCTAGAAAATATACTGGATTTGCCAGAAAAATTGAATGCCCTCCTAATTCTGTGTGTATAAGCAAGGTTTTGTATGGAGATGAACATGGTTCAGACTGTGATAGTTAAATCAACTGATAAAGGATATAAAATATTACCTCAATCATAGATAAGCAATATGATGCCTGAAAAAAAGAAAAGACCCTGTTTTAATAAAAAAGTCTGTGTGTGTGTGTGTGCGCGCGTGTGTGCACACATGCATATATATTCAAATGGAATTTGAGGAATTTGGGACAGACAACGAATTGTGGAATAAATATGAAAGCTTAAATCATCTTGTAAAGGATGAAAAGTGAAGTCATTTGTATGTGAATAGTTTGATGCTTTAAAGGTGCAAGGAAATAACTTTCATTTATTAAAAACTGATAAAATATTAGCACGAAGAAACACCATTTTCAAGGACAAAGGATGTGATGGAGGACCATTTTGAGAACTGATTAATGACTGGAGCTAAAAGGCATTAGGGTATCTTAGCTCATATCCATGTCACTGTTGAAAGACTTGAGGGGATTTTTTTTAATGAAAAGTCATATATCTGTTTGGAAACTAAAGGTCAGAAAAGGATGATTGATTTCACAGGTGAAATGTGGTGAATTGTTACCTCATAAGTGAAAGGTATCACTGAGCACAAGGAAGCTTTGATTTAAGCCATAGGAAGTAAGCTAGAGGCAGTAGTCTGAGACTGCATATGTGATTAAAACATTGAAGAACTTGGTAGAAATAAAAGACTCAGCAGGGGGGTAAAAAGCTAGTTTGTGGAGCTGGTTGACTAAACCAGCAGTAGGAGCAGTCAGCTGACAAGAAAGCTTCTTCTGTATTTCTTATTGGCTGAATAAATATTTAAACTCATTGGAAGATAACTTCAGTTCCAAGCTATTGCTCTTCAGTACCACCTAGAGATTCAGAGGTAAAACCTCTCAAAAGTACCTGTGACTCTGTGTTTCTCTGGTTTGAGAAAGAAAAGTAGGGAAGAGAAAGACAGGTTTTGCAGCTGCTTTGCTATATAAGAATTGGATGACACAGAATCTTGGTCAGTAAAGAGTCAGTTGGGCTAATATGCCTTGCCCAAAGAGTCAAATTGTGCTGTTTTACTTTTTAGTTCAATGTTGCTGGATGACACAGAATTCTGGAAAGTGAACAGATGGTTGGACTGACCTGAAAGGCCCAGAGAGATCTATCTACATGAGTTCTTAAGAGTTACTGCTATCAATTCAATAGTGTAACACTTTTCCAGCTCCCTCTTGAGGACAATTCTAATTTTAAAGAGCTTGTAAATGCTTTGTAAATTCAAGAAAAGAGAAGAGGATTTGCTTATCTAGAGAGTGGTGAGTAGGGAAAATGTATTCTCCTGTAACAGGTTTACCTCTAGGAGTCTGAGAAAATTTGAGTATAATTGAAGGGTGGTAGACCTCCCTTTAAAACCTATTGGTCTAAGTGTGAGGACAAGTTGGGGTGAATGAGACAGCCTAAAGGGTAAGGAGGTATGTACCCACCTATGTCAGAGGTATAAAGCACTAGAGTGGGAGTAGATAGCCCTATATAACAAGCATTATACTGTCCTATATTCCATCCTTTATAAGGTTCATGCTTTTTTCACCAGGATTAATTTATATGTGCCTTTTATCTTTTTCCATTATTTTTTAACCTTTTTGGTACTGATTCAAATAAAGTGGTTCATACTTCTAACTACTGAACTGAATGTGACCCTTTCTATTGCTTCTCTTCTTTAAAAGACTTAGTAATGTAGATTAAAGCTTATGTAGAAAGAAGATGATAAGGGAGGGCTAGAAAAAGTCATTATTTGGCCTCTGCCATTCTGGTATATTTCTTATTCTTTCTTTTTAAAATGCCACTAAAAATCTATGTAATTTCATTATTTACCCCCACCAAACTCTATATGACATGTTATCAAAGGGATAGAATTTCTGGTTTCCCAGTTTACTCACCTCTCTTTTTTTTCTTTTACTTTTTTTAAAAATGATCACAATTTTTTTACATCCCTGTGATTTCTAGAAATTCCCTCTTCCTCATTCCCTCTTTTTTGACTAAGAAAACAACTAATATCCCATCTGAATCCATCTGACAATATATACAACATTTGTCTTGATTGATCAGTCTCTTGGTTCTCTGAAGTAAGGAGGAAGGCATGTTTCATTAAGTGGATACAAAATCTCCAGGACAGTTATTGGACTTTCATTAACCTAGAGCTCACCTTCTTTTTGATGATTTTTTTTTTAAAATATGAGATTGTTGTAGTCACTGCATATTTTTTTTTGGTTCTGCTTATTTCACTGTTCATAATAGAATCATAAATTTAGAACTTCAAGTGTACTTACAGGCCACCTAGGCCCACTAACTGCTTTTACTTCAGAGAAGTATATTTCACAATATTATGCAAGTATTGATGGCTTTAAACTTATATATATATACATATAATTTTTATATGTGTGCATGTGTGTGTTTATATATACATGGATATATACATATATATTTATGTGTATGTATATATACATATATATGTATATATACATAAGGAGGGGGTATATTACAGACATACAGACAGACACATATGGTAAAACTGCAACTATCAAAGTAATTGGATGTTCATCAAAAAGAAAAAAAAATTGAGTCATTCTTTCAAAGGGCCCAGAGGTGAGTAGGGCATCCACCATGTAAACTAACCAGAATGTTCAACATATTTAGATAGCAATGCACTAGAAAAAATCTATATTGTTTCCAGTAGATTGGGCTACATAAGGTCATGCATATGGGGATGGAGATATTTTTGTTGTTTTTTTTTATTTCCCAGCAAAAAAATAAAACTAATTCTTTGAGATATATTGAGAAAGTAAAGCACCACTATATTAAATAATATCAAAAACAAAAGGTGTAGGTAGAATTAATGAATATGATTGTGGATTTTGCATTTTCTTTCATTAAATTCATGTAACATCTCCTCTGGGTTCACTTTCCCAGTTCACTTATACTTGCCGGCTGAGTGCACAGCAGGAAGTTAACTATAACTCTCTCCAGTGTTCAGAGAATAAAGGACAAAAAAAAAAGATGGGAGAGGAGATACTGGAAGCATAGCATTATCAGATAACAAAATATAATATAAAACAGTAATAATCAAAAAAGGAAGTAAATCAATGGAACAGACTAGATAAATAGAACTAGAAATAATTGAAAACAATAGTACAATTTTTTACAAAGTCAGAACATAAATTACTATGGGAGGACTCTCATTTTAACAAGAACTTGGGAGAAAAGTAGAAAGCAATTTTGTTGAAGATTTATAATTCTTAGATTATCCTTTAGCATCCTTTCTTCAAGTTTAATATTCTTATTTTGTAGAGCTCTCATCCAGTGTTGGGTTTTGTCTATTAATTTTCCTTCTACCTATACATCTTTTTTTTTTTTTTGCATTTCATTTCTGCTATTTTCTCCCCCAGAGAATCTTCTATTTTGGAGAATGTTTTTGTCTTTTGTGCTAATTCAATACCTTCTTCTTAAACTTATTGATTTCTTCCTTGAGACATCTCTTTATTTCCTTATTTCTTTGACATTTTCATTTAATTATTTGATTGTTCTTTTGAACCATTCTCTTGGTCTGGAGAATTGCTCCATTCATTTTTCAGGGAGTCTTATCAAATATTTAAAAATAATATCTTCATCTTCCTCAGGGAGTTTTGACTCATTTTCCTGGGATACCATTTGGTGTTATGAAACAAATCCTGGATTCCAAATCAGAGGAACAGAGTTCAAATTATAGCATTTTTTACTTTTGTGTCTCTGAGCAAGCCATTTAACCTCTTTGGTCCTTAGCACTCTCATCTGTAAAATGATGACATTTCCCTTTCAGTTGCAACTCTAGTATTCCCAGATCTTTTCCTGTGAAGTAATCATTTGTTAATATTTTTCTTTGATTAATTGTTCATTTCTTCTCTTTCAGTTATCTTTATCAATCACTCTGCTGATTTTCTGTGGCATCTTTGCTATAAATGATCTTCTGAATAATTTTTAACCATTTGTAAGTCCAGGATCTTTATACCCCTCCCTAGACCCTATATGCCTATTCTTCATTCTCTCAGCTCACTAGGGTTGTATAAGACCTGAGGATCTCAAGAAATGAAGTTGACAAGTAGGGATATTGCTAAAGAGAAGTTCTTTATCTTTTGGTTGTCATAGGCCCATCTGAGAATAAAAATGCCTTCTCAGAATAATTTTTAAATGTGTAGCATAAAGACATAGAATTATTAAGGAAACTGATTATTTTTGATATAGTTAAAATACATATGCATACACACACACACACACACACACACATATATATGTGTGTGTGTGTGTGTGTGTGTGTGTGTGTATATCTGTTTAAAGTTCATAGATTCCAGGTTAATAACCCCTGTTCTAATAATGCTAGCTCATGTTAAACACTTAACAAATTATTATTGACTTGACTAAAAGGTTACTGAAATTGGGTATGTCCCGCAAATTTTCAAGCCCAATTCTTCTAGTATCCTTTCCTCTTGGCTACTTAGTTTCTTTAATCCCTAGGTTAAAATTGGGGGATAGTAAGATATTTCTAAAAGCATATAGAGATGGTTTCCTTGGACACTGTTGAAGGGAAACTCCAGGAAAACTTTGGTGACTGTGTCTCTTCTTTATCTTTCTCTCAATCTGGGTGCAGAATACCTGTTTTCCCTTATGTGTATTTAAATTTTGGAAATGCCATAGGATTTTGGGAATCCCTCCCTCCTTTATAATCTTCTCTTTATGCTCCTTACTCCTTTATAGCTATTTACTTCCCTCCCTCTAAAGCTTCAGGACTGGTGAAATGCATGGTTCCCAACCTACCTTGGTAAAGGGTATCTCCAGAGAAACTGCAAAGACAGCAATGATGGGGGCCAACGCCTCAAACAGGAGCTACCACAAGAGGTATATGGCCACCCATCTCTTGTAGCCTTTGGGACACTTCACTAGGAGTGCCCTTGTTCACTCAGAGCAGAGAGCCAATGAGATGGTCTTCTGTTATTTTTCCTATAAAAATAACTTCAGAGTAAGCTCTTTCAATGTTCATTTTCCTGGCACTGCCATTTGTGCTATATTTAGGGTGCTATACTTGTTTATGGGAAGTGATGAAGAGAGAGCTGGACCCTAGCTTATTTCTCAACTTCCTCAGATTCCTCCTTATCTTCATTCTGGACAATTTCTCCAAGCTAACCTTTGGCAGGTAACAGTTTTCATTTCTCTTGCTCTAAATTTAACAAAGCTATAATGCTGTCTATAACAGCCACTTCAAAGAGTATAGAGTCACATAGTTTTTCTTATAAGATTCCTCAGAGAGCAGCTATTAAAAATAAATGAATAATGTGATAGAACAAGAACTCCATTTTTTTCTACTTTTGGAGCAAGACCATACTTACTGGTGAATTTCGCAGTGATTTCACAGAAACAAAGGAAACTCTCTCCCTCACAGCTTAAACTATATGTTCTACCAGAAAAAGGATTAAACTTCCAATCTATTTTCAAATTCTATAGGAGCCATTTATTAGATTGATGATCTTGGGTAAGTCATTTAATATCTTTACTAAGAATCTCATCCAGGGATGGAGCCAAGATGGCAGAGTAAAAGCAGTGACTTTCTCGAGCTCTCCCCTAAACCCCTCCAAATACCTATAAAAATGGCTCTAAATAAGTTCTAAAGAATCAGAACCCACAAAAAGACATAGTGAAACAAATTTCCAGCCCAAGACAACCTGAATGATTGATTGGAAAGGTATAATCATGCCGGGCTGGGAGAGGAACTCTGTTCGACGTGGGCACGCAGACCTCAGCAAACCTGGAGCAGGCCTCAGAGGACTGAATCACAAGCAGCCGTGGTGGTTTCCAGACTTTTCAACCCATGAACACCAAAGACAACTTAGAAGGTCAGTGGGAAAAGTCTGTTTCTGTGGTGAGAGAGAAGTGAGGGATCCCAGCCCCATTCCCCAAACTTGGCCCCAGGGCAGCAGCTGTCTCCTGAGCTTTCAGCCTATAGACTGAGGGGGAATTGAGTTACTGATCACAGAGGGATTGCAGGGATCTCTCCACTGGTGCAGGATTCTCTTGCTTTGTTTGTGCTTGGATCTAGGTCACAGTTCTAGGTGGCGGTCCTGGGGCTAGGAGGAGCATTGGCATGGTGAAGCTTGTAGTAGCTGTGCAGAAGAAATCCTCCTCACAGTTACAAGATGGAGAAGAGTGCTTGTGGTCACTCATAGACCAGAGCACAAGCCAGGAAAGGAGTAAACACCTCACCCTTGATCACAGCACCTTGGAAGAAATGAAAATTTTCAGGTCCCTAGAAGTATCTCTGAAAACAGCCTCACAAAAACCCCGAAGCTTGGGACAGGATATTCTCCACACTGTAAACAGACCCCTACTTTAACAAAGAGTTTATAACTTAAGTAATTGGCTGGGATCATGAGCAAGGAGTGCAAAAAGAGTCAGACTATATTATCTTACTTTGGTGACAAAGAAGATCAAAACACAACCAGAAGAAGACAAAAAAGCCAAAGCTCCTACATCCAAAGCCTAAAGAAAAATATGAATTGGTCCCAGGCCATGGAAGAGCTCAAAAGGGATTTTGAGAAGCAAGTAAGAGAAGTAGAGGAAAAACTGTGAGTGATGCTAAAGGAGACCCAAAAAATACTGAAGAAAATAACACCTTAAAAAAAATAGCCTAACCCAAATGGCAAAAGAGGTCCAAAAAGCCAATGAGGAAAAGAATGCCCTAAAAAGCAAAATTGGCCAAATGGAAAAGGAAATCCAAAAGATTATTGAAGAAAATACTTCCTTAAAAATTCAAATGGAGCAATTGGAAGCTAGTGACTATATGAGAAATCAAGGCACTATAACACTGAGCCAAAAGAATGAAAAATTAGAAAACTATGTGAAATATCTCATTGGAAAAACAACTGACCTGGAAAATAGATCCAGGAGAAAGAACTTAAAAATTATTGGACTATCTGAAAGCCATGATCAAAAGAAGAGCCTAGACATCATCTTTCAAGAAATTATCAAGGAAAACTGCCCTGATGTTTTAGAACCAGAGGGCAAAATAGAAATGGGAAGAATCCACTGATCACCCGCTGAAAGTGATTTCCAAAGGAAAACTCCTGGGAATATTGAGCCAAATTCCATAGTTCCCAGGTCAAGGAGAAAATACTGCAGGCAGGCAGAAAGAAACAATTCAAGTATTGTGGAAACACAATCAGGATAACACAAGATTTAGTGGTTTCTACATTAAGAGACCAGAGGGCATGGAGTATGATATTCTGAAGGACAAAGGAGATTGGACTACAACCAAGAATCACCTACCCAGAAAAACTGAGTGTAATCCTTCAGGATAAAAAATGGTCATTCAATGAAATAGGGGACTTTCAAGCATTCCTGAGGAAAAGACCAGAGCTGAATATAAAATTTGACTTTCAAATATAAGACTTAAGTGAAACATGGAAGAGGTAAATAGGAAAGAGAAATCATAAGAGACTTATTAAGGTTGTTTACATTCTGGCAGGGAAAGATGATATTTGTAACTCATGAGTCCTTTGTCAGTATTAGGGTAGTGGGAGGGAAAACATTATATGTGTATAGATAGATAGATAGAGGGCTTACTCCTATGGGACCTCATTTTCTTCTCATTAAATAAAGGGCTTGAACTAGAAGGTTTCTGAGGTCTCTTCTAGCTCTAGCTTAATGGTATTAAAATGGTATAAGAAATGAGATTAAATATTTTAAATAGAATTGAAAAGTTAACAACCCCCAGGAAATAAAGACAGCATTCATGCTCTCCATGTGACGAAAGCCGGTCTCAGGAGATAGAGAACTCTTCCTTTGGACAAGGAACTATGTGCTAAGGCATGAAGAAGCACTAATGGAAATCTGCCTATTTCACTCATCACCTTGATTTCCATGAGTTCTTCCTGGATGAGCCACCTCCTGCCTCCTCTACATCTCCTTAGAGTCCAGGGAAGTGGTACCATATCTGGGAAAGAAAATAACAGCAAGCATTTATCGAGCACATTAAGATCTGATCCTCACAACAGCCTTCTCCTTCATTGTCAACTTCATCCAAGGGTTAAAAAAAAGAAAAATTATTAGCCTGGCAATTAAGAAAAGTAACAGGAGAATGGGGGGCGGGGAGGGAGGAAAAGGAGTGTGAAAGTTGAGAATAGAAAAAAGGAAAAATCAAGGGAAAACAATCCATGCTGTCTCTGGAATTCATCAAGCAAAAAAAGTTTCCCAAACAAAGGCAAGAAACCTCATTTTTGGAGAGACAGAGACAGAGAGGCAGAGTAAGACAGGGAAGCAGAGAGAGATAGACAGACAGAAAGAGAGATAGAGAGACAAAGAGACAGAGAGAGCTTACCTACGATGTTGAAGAAGATAGTTATGGTACAGAGAATACAATGCTGGATTTTGAAACAGGACAGCCTGAGTTGAAATCCTGCCTCAGTTAACTACTCTCAGTCTTAGTTTCCTCATCTACAAAATGGATAGACAATAGCACCTACTTCACAGGATTGAATTGAAAATAACACAAAATCACATGTATAACAGATTTGCAAACCTTACAGTGATATATAAATGCTAGCTTTTATTATGATGATGATTAAATTATATTGGGGAGACATTGGCACTAGTTAAAATTAACTTGAAGTACCAATTACTAGGTGATTGATATTAAGAGCATACACAAAAATGGGGGCTTGGGAAAAGTACATAAGATAGAGCCCACAGCCCCTCAGAGTCAAATCAATATACTGTAGTTCACCTGCATTCCCATACATGGGCGTTTCCTGTGTGTGTAGATTGTATCCAAATAAGTGAAGTAGAAAGTAAAGGACAGCCCAAATAATAAAGCTTAATATAAATATAAAATTGGGTTTGCAGTCTGAATTATATATCTGGATTAGACTATATATATTTACTAGAGTTCAATTATCTGCTTCATTTTACTCACATGAAGCCCCAACATTTATTTTACAGCATTCACTCCCTGTCTTCTTTTATATTTTATGAAATGCAAAATCCAGGAAGTTTATATAATACTAATGAGTATAGAGGGGGTGGAAGAGGTAAAATTCTGTAAAATTCTTCAGGTTTCTCTCTAGAATTCAATTAAGTCACTACACAACCAGCAACTTTGCCACTACCACCCCCCTTAATAAAAAAAAAATCCTTTGCCCTTATTTTCTTCTTTGTTGTTAGCTTTCTTGTGCCAGTGAACCATGTCATCTCTGTATTTTCCAAATCAAATACCATGACTGAACAAACTGCCCGAGAGATGGATTACCTTTCCTAAAATACAGAGAGATAATCTGGCACCTACATCAATGATCATCTTTATTTTCCTTTTCCTTCTGTTTCAAAACCATAAAATTGGATATTTTGCTAATTGAGTAATCTAGGTCTTTGCTTAACTTAAAAGCAATTTCGTACTAATGTACCAAATTAGAAAAATGAATCATCAAGAATGTCTCCTAGCTAAGTTTATTCAACTTATATCATGTTCAGTCATTTTTCAGTCATGTCCAACTCTTCATGACCCCATTTGGGGTTTTCTTGGCAAAGATACTAGGGTGATTTGTCATTTCTTTCTCCAGTTCATTTTACAAGTGAGGAAACTGAGGCAAAGTTAAGTGACTTGCCCAGGGTCACACAGCTAGTACATTGTCTGAGGCCAGATTTGAACTCAATAAGAGGAGTCTTCCTGACTCCAGGCTTGGTACTATCCTCTGAATCACCTAGCTGCCCTTGTATGATAGGGTCCTTCAAATTCTCATTCAACATAAAGTTGTATTCATCTTTCACAATTCATATGTTATAGTTTACAAGATGATTCCAAAGAAGAGTGATTTATCCACTGCACTTGATTGTCATCTTAAACCATGTCTAATTCAATGGCCCTGATTATGTACTCAAATACTTGAACTAGGTACAAAATTATCAAGCATACTTAGAACTTCTCTCAGTTAATCCTCCTGGAATCTTGAAACTCTCTGTGGACTGAAGGCACGGAAGTATGTGTTGGCTTTCGCACGCAGACATTTTTTCTTCTGCCAAAATCTTTTGTTCTCAAGTCATTTCCTTGAGAACTGCAAGAGATAATGGGAGAATTTTGAGTCTGTGCCCCTTCATCTGGTGTCCTAACTTTAGTATAAGGCTAGGTGGTCATGAGTAGGTGGAGATAACTGCTTAGCCCTCCCCCTGTCTCTCCTTGAACTCTTTTCCCCCTTTCTTACAGATTTAATCATATAAGTAAATATCTCAAAATGATGTTCTTGTGCCTGAGGACACATTACTTATTGCTTTAACAGCATTGAGGACACATTACTTACTGCCCTTTATGCTTAACAAAGCAGAGAAGAAGAAACATTTACTTACTTATTTGTCCAATGGCAAAATAGCAAATGCTAATAGAGCTCCCCCAAACCAGAAAACTAGCCTGGTAGGAAAATTTAATTATATCGAATATGCATATGTATAAACATATGTGTATGTGTATACATATGTATGTAAATATACATCATGTGTACATAGAATGCATGTATTTACATATATGGTTATTTTATATATTTATTTATAAAACCAAATAGTGGATCAAAGAATGGCTATAGAGTCAAGGATGTCTTAGATCAACTCCTGAATGTGATACATAGACCATCGAGTCACAACCTCTCAGAACCTCCCAGATAACTTTCTAAAACTCTACCCTATAGATGAGTTGTCCTTCTTTTCTATTTCTGAAAGTATCTTCCAGATCAGGGAGTCCCTAGATATTTATAATCGCAGATCTTCAAATTTCCCCACCACTCTCATCCCCCAAACACACATGTAACATCTAAGAGATTTTTTTTCCCTATTTGAAAGCTTGATTTTTTTAAAAAAGAAAAAAAAACTGTTTTATTTGAATATCAGGATGTTATTAACCTGAGGAATAGAGCTGGGAGGCCTGTGCAAGTAATGAGGAATTCATTGGTTCATAGATTTAGAGCTAGAATGGACCTATGAGATCATTTGATCCAATTGCCTCACTTTACACGTGAGGAAATAGAGGCACAGGAAGGTTAAATGCTTGCTCAAGGTCATAGGGTAATAAAATGACTAAGACTCCAATCCAGGCCTTCATTGCCAAATCCAATAATTTTTTTCAATGTACTGTACTGGGAAAATTTAGTTGGAATCCTAATAAAGCATGAGTTGGAATTCTCTCAGACTGACATCAACCAAACAATCAATAATCAATCAATAAACATTTATTAAGTGCTGACTATGTGCCAAGCAATGTGCTAAGTGCTAGATCAATAAGACGCAGCATCATCTTTGGTATTTCTTAAGCTAAAGATACTTTCTTTGCATTGACCATAATAGAAAACTCAAAGTCTCTAATAAAAACCAAATGATGATTAAATATATTAGCATAGTAGCTATTGTCTGGCAAGCAGATTATGATAATGCTCTTAATTGTCTCCAGAAATAAAAAAAAATGAAATAAAGACATTATGACATAGACAATTATAGGGAGGCAGAATTATATAATTTTTTAAAAAAGCTCTGGACTTGGAGTCTACAGAAAATTGAGTTTGAATCTTGCTTCTGACCATAGTTATGTAAATACAGAAAAACCGAACATCAGTTTCCTCATCTGTAAAATGGGGATAATAGCAATAGTGCCATTTCTCACAGAGTTGTTGAAAGAATCACATGAAATGATACAGGTAAATACTTTCACTAATCTTAAAGCACTATCAGCTATTGTTAAGACCTATCAAAGACCTTTTGCAAAGGTAAAGGCAACTTGCTATTTTTGTCTGTAGAGGAATTATCAACACTAAAGAAATGATTAATCTCTGAAGTGTTAATGATTATGACTATGCTATAATGATATTTACCATTTATACAGGTGTAAGATTTTAAAATCTCTTTTCCACAATTATTATGCAGTTTTAAGTTATTGAAGCTGAGTTTGGAGCTGTTTAGTATCCTTATTCTGCCGGTGTGGAAACCAAGGCTGAAAAAAATTAGATGACTTCACTATGGTTTTATGGATAGTGGATATCTGAGACAGGACTGGAACTCAGTTCTTTCTGAAGGCCAGTCCTTATCCAGTATACTATTCAGGTGATATAAGAATTAAATCATTTATTTTATTTTCTTGATGTGTACAGGGATTGTGATGGAGTTAGACATCTTCCACAAATTTCTCTAAGGGCTAAAGGATTGTTGCCTAATAACCAAATATTGCTTGGGGTGGAATGGGGGGGGTATGGAACTAGGCCAGTGAGAGTGCCACAGTGGCTTTCCAAAAGCCCCAAATCATAACCACATAGGAATTAAATTGAAGTTGCCAGATCCTTTGAGGAAGAGCTGGGACCAGCTCAAGAGAGCCAATGAAGAGACGTTTTAATGAAGTCAAGGTTGGAGGATAGCTTAATGAATCCCAGCCTAGGTTCTGGATGGAATAAGTTTGGACCTGCAGTCATTTGGGACCCTCTATAAACGCTGCTTTCTTTTCAGATCTTTATCCTAACAAGTAAGTTAGCACATTTCTGGCATTTGGACTTGGCACTTGCATTTCCATTTATTTTCTAATTTATTATTGATGAGTTGTTTCATTTCCCCCCAAGACTTATTTCTGTTTAAATTATCTCAAACCTGATAGGGACCATGTAGATTCCTCAACAAATGTCCCCTCTCAACAGGAGACATCTTCTCCAATTTTGAATGCCCCTACAGTGCCCAGCACAGTGCTGAATACACAGTAGACACAGAAAATACCCATATTGACTTGAAAATTACAGCATAATAATGACCATCTGGATAATCCTATAAAGGAAATTATCTAACTAAAGAGACTATTAGACAAAAGGGCATAGCAGATGGGAAATTGAGCTACCTGAGTCCTACTCCTAATTTTCAGAATAACAATAACTTTAAAAAAAGGGGGGAGAAGATTTCTGTCCGTCCTTGTCCCCATCTGTCAAAAAAAACTTCGGAATTACCACCTCTACCTACAAAAACAGAAGGTCTTAAGATTTGCAATAAGAAGAGGCATGTTTCAGATGAGGAAACAGAGTCAGAAAACTGAAGCAGCTTGGGGAAAGAGGCAAAATACACATTCTTAGTCAAGCAGATCTTCAGTGACCTAGAAGAAAATTTTGAGAACCATAATTTATCCTTGATTGTGAATGGTCACATCAATTTCTAATTGAATTCAGTGACATGCAGCAAATATTTTTAACTGGATATTACATATGAGCACTGTTATCCCTTGAGAAATGCAAAGATGGGGAAGATGCAATGTCTTCACTAAAGGAGCTTACAATTCCATAGGGAAGATGGCATATGTTCATACAAAATGTTGTCGTTCAATCATGTCTGACTCTTTGTAACCCCATTTGAAGTTTTCTTGGAAAAGATACTGGAGTGGTTTACCATTTCCTTCTTCAGCTCATTTTTGAAGATGAGGAACTGAAGCAAACAGGGTAAAGTGAGTTGTCTGTGGTGTCACACAGCTAGTAAATCTCTGGGACCAGATTTGAACTCATGAAGATGAGTCCCAGCCCCGTGCTCTTTCCACTGTGCCACCTAGCTGCTCCCATCCCTCATGTATACATTTTTGTTTTATCTCTACCATAATTATTGTAATCAACTTAAATCAATATGATGTCTTCAGAATTTTTTTCACATATTTAAACATATATAAAGTCATCATGGAGAATAAGGAGTATGAAATTATGCAGGGATGATCAGGAGACCTGATGATCAGTCTGATGACTTCTCCCCAAACAATGTAAGATTAAAAAGAATGAAGCATATAACAAGGAGCTAGGCATGTGCCCTAAGCCTTGCTGAGAGAAATAAGCCATGATCACTTGCTGGAAGTATACAGGGAACTCCTTTGGTTGGTCTCCAGTGAATAGGGCTGACTTAAAAATGATTGGCTACTAAGAGTCAAAGGGGATGATTGTTGTCAGAGGAGAAACATTCCCTTTGATCTATAAATGGGAACAGTAAAATGGCCCCATCTCCCCTTGGTTGCCCCCTTACCCCCTTAGAATTCTAGAGTAAAATGGGGTAGAACCATGTTCATTATTCTTGGTAACAGAGGTTATTCTTCCTCAGAGTCAATTCTCCCTTAACTCTAAGTAACCAATCCTCTTTGAAGCAGACTCAATCACTGGGGACCAATCAAAGATGTCCTCTATGTCTCACTAGCAGGGAGCTAGGGTGTATTCTTCTTATTAAAAGGCTAGGGTACATTTCTAGCTCCATGGAAGATGGCCCCTTCTGATAAAGGTTCATGTCCTATAATCTCATCAAGGAGATTGGGAGTACTTCAATAGGCTTCCCTGATCAAACTGGCTACATTAATAAAAGTAGCTTTATTTAATGTCGATCTGAAAAAAAATATGTTTACTATAACTCTATGACTAATAGAATCCATAATCAGAATCACAGGTTTATATGTCTATTTGGTACCATAAAATGTGATTTTTAAAAAATTAAATCCTTAAACATGAAACAGATGTCCCAGTGTACAATAGGAGAAATAGAGCAGAGGCAGAGAAACAATCATGCAATCACATTTTCACCTGCTCATGTGCTGCACATGTGTATCTCCCTGGCAGATGGTGTGTTCAAAATCTCTGGGGCAGAAAGCAAAACCATGTAAGCCTGCTTTCACTGATGTCACTCGAAACACGTTATGCCAATTCAGTTCAAGTGCCATGAACTCAAGGGAGTGAACACTGTTTGTCCTTAGCAGAAAATGAAATTATATCTCATCTGGGCCCAATATGTTCCCTTTTTAATGAGAATTTTGTGAAATAAACACCTTCAGTTCAATGTCATTCTACACCTTTGGAATTTTCCTCAATAATACTAAAAGAAAGGCCCCACATCTTAACTACTCAGTGGAATAAGAGGGGAATGGAGGAGTCGTTAACAGTAATAACAGAGGATGAGAAAATAAATGAAAATAAGGTATTTCCATAGGCTTTACTATTTTCAAAATAGTTTATCAACTAAGAACATTGGATCAAATGAATATACCCTCAGGAAGATAAGGACAATATACTGTTCTATATTACATGTTACACAGGTTCTAATATGTTGAAAATAGAGCAGCAACTACAAACAATGAAAATCTCAAAAAAAAATGGCCATAAACACAGAATGAAACAAATGGACAAAGGCTCTTGATCTCACTGCTTTTTTCCCTCTGTGTAAAACTAGGAATACCTTCAGCATTTAATATGATTTCAGAGATCTGTATGTATACATATATGTGCATGCATATATACATACATGTATATGCATATTACACATAACTTTCAAAGAAAGTATACATAAACATGAACATAAGTATATACATATATACTTATTATGTAGGAAGGGGAATAAGCCTTTCCATAGTGCCTACTAAGTGCGAGGCACTGAATAAAGTGCTTTATAAATATTATCAAAATTGATGCTCAGAACAATCCTGTGAGGTAAATGCTCTTATCATCCTTGTTTTTACAATTGAGGAAACTGAGGGAAGCAGTAGTCAAGTGACTTGCCCAAAGTCACAAAGCTAGTATTTATCCATATATATAAATATACATACACATGTATGCATGCATACACACACACACACATATATATATCTGCCTACACATATTAGTATGCAGATGTATATATGTATAAGTATAGTATATGTATATGTGTTTGCTTATATACTTACATGTACATTCCATATACATATATGTATTGTTTACATGTATGAACACACATATTCCTATGCATATTTGTGTATGGATATATACATATAAACATGGGTATATGTATTTGTATGTGCATATGCACATATGTATATTACACATTCATATACATATATGCCTATATTTCCATATATACATGTAAATGTGTCTACATTTTAATGCATATGTGTGCATGCATATATGTGGATGGTGTGTATATGGAAATGCACACATAGGTATGTATGTATATTTCATTGTGTATATGTGCATATGTAGATACATTTTTTTCTTTGCAATGTCCTTTGATGTGTAAGGGAGTAACTACATAAAGACAGCCTAACCTAGAGACATATCTTTTTTACATGTTAAAAATAATAATTATGTTGTCATGTTTTCTCTTGCAATTTTACTTTGCTCTCACTGCCTTGGTAATAGACAGTAGGAGAATACAATTTGTCTCCTATGGATCCTCTGAAATCTCCTATTGAAAAGCTAACCATTATCATTGCTTTCTCTTTTCAGTCACCATGTTGGTTTTGACACTTAATTTGTTCCCTATCCTTTTAGCTGTTTCTGCTAAGCTTTGAGAGACTTAACACTCTTGCTGTAAAAATATCAAATCTATGTCCTAAGAGAAAGGGGATGTGAGAAAGCAACTTCAAATTGCTTGCTTAAAACTTTCCCCTTCAATCATTGTAGCCAATCTGAAAGGTGTAAAATGATATCTTGAGGTTGTTTTAATTTGCATTTCTCTAATCAGCAATGATTTAGAGTACTTTTTCATATGACTATAAATTGTTTTGATTTCTCCATCAGAAAATTGGCTGTTCATATCCTTTGACCATTTATCATTTGGGAAATGACTTGTATTCTTATAGATTTGATGAAGTTCTTTATATATTTAAGATAATGAGACCTTTATGTGAGAAACTATCTCTAAATTTTTTACCCAATGTTTTGCTTTCTTTCAGATCTTGGCTATATTTGTTTTATTTGTACAAAATCTTTTTAATTTAATGACAAAAATTATCCAATTTATACCTCACTCTGCTATCTCTTGTTTATTTATAAATTGTTTGCCTATCCATAATATGTTCCATATTGTAAAAATTTTCTTGTAAAATCTCTCTTTATATCTAGGTCGTGTATCCATTTTGACCTTATCTTGGTAAATAGTATAAGCTATTGGTTTATGCCCAATTTCTGACATACTGCTTTCAAGTTTTCTCAACAACTTTTACCAAGTAATGATTTCTTTTCCCAAAATCTTAAGTCTTTACATTTGCCAAATTCAAGGTTACTTACATTTATTTGCTGCTGTAAATTGAGGTATGTCTACTCTGTTCCATTGATATACCTTTCAATTTCTTAGCCAGTACCAGCTAATCAAAACATCTTCAGGGCAAAAACTGTCATTTCCATCATTCAAAAGGAATTGCTGAACCTTTTTCAGGACTGTTCATCCACCTTTGGTTTCCACCTTCACCCAACTCTCAGTCTCTAGGACAACATATAGTAGGTAATTAATGCTTGTTAAATAAATGATGTTAGGGGAAAGATCTAAAGTGACTGTCATAAAGTCCTATGACTGATTAAAAAAATAAACAAATCAGACTTTGCCTTCAAATGAATATTGTCCTTTCAAGTCTAGTCATTTTGAGATTGCTTTATATTTGAGATGCTCAGGAGCATGTTGATACATGTTTAACAATCAACTTTTGGGGTTGAGGGGAATGTATACACAGCACTCTTTGAAATTTAATCTGAATTACTAACATTTTCTCCATTATTTTCTTAAGTTGAGGCAATCATGAAAATAATACATCAAGATTTGATTCATAGCATTTGCCAATATCTAAGATGTAAATACTTACACTGAAAACTTAATGATCTCTTCTCATGAGCCCATTCAAGCTGGCTCCAGCAGCCCCCTGCAGCCTATACACTTTTTCCAAATAAGGCAGAAGCAATATCTCTTCCTTGCAGGTTAGACTAGTTTTTCACTAAAAAAAAAAAAAAACAAAAAACAAAAAACCATTGATATACCTTCTTGGTAACATAAGGCATAAAAACCCTAGCCCATAGGTAGACTCCCTAGAAGTCAAAATACCTGACTTATTGCATGGAGACAAGAGAAGATAAGTTCAACTGAATCAATGCTGTGAGTTTTTTTTCTGAATGACCTTTCCATAATTTTGTTAAATAAAGTCTTCTTGTTAAATTTTAGATAGTCTATGATTTTCTCATTTAGTTCCAATTCCAAGTCTGAACCAGCAGACCATACTGTCATTGTTCACAACACTGAGAACTGTTCTGTAATTGTCTTCAGAAACTAAGTCAGGTCAATATCTTGAATCATGCTAATTCTGTTTTTTTTTTTTCAGGGTCACTTAGAGCCAAATCCGGAGACTATTGTGGGTAATTATATTGAATACTTTGGATTTTTTTGTCACTGTTTAAAAAAATAGATTTTCTTATATAGCTGATCAAATAAGTCTAGAAGGAATTCTGAAAAAAGAATGGATAGTACATTTTTAACAATGGTGGAATCATTGTGAGAAGTGTATAGCAATCTATGGTTCATGATCCCAAATGAATCCTTTCTCCAAGAGTTCTCACCTTATCCTTTCTTTGACATGTGAATCTCTTATATTCTTTTAAGAGAGAGCATAGCTCTATGGAAAAAGCACTAGAACTAAAGCTAGAAGACTTTTGTTAAAGGTTCAGTGGGATCTTCTATCATCTATGACCTTGTGAGAATTGTGACATTGCCTTGATTGACTCACAAGTCTATGCTATGGAGCCAATGAGGACAAGTATATTAGATACTATACAAATGTAAGATAGTACAGTAGCTCACTCACAGCATTCTGAACTTTGTAAAGTTCAGAATG
>NW_020940360.1:3807691-3846284 GCF_900497805.2 Vombatus ursinus
TCTGAACTTTGTAAAGTTCAGAATGCTGTGAGTGAGCTACTGTACTATCTTATATATATATAATATATATATATATACACATACAGATATATATATACATTTATTGGTATAAATGTGAATGTGAATATATATTTGTGTGTGTGTGTGTTGATCTTTACACCAACCCTGTTAGGTAGATGTATGATAGATATGATAATTAAGGTCTTAGAGAGATTAAATACTTTACTCAAGATCATACACCTAGGAAGAGGCAGAACTTGAATTCACACTAAGGTCTTCTGAGCCCATTGTTCATTCAACTCTAGAACAGAGTCTTCTATCTTTTTCAGGAGGAATCCTATTGTTTAATCAAATGCTCTATATGCTTTCAATCTGTCTCCATTCTCACAATTTAGAACTACTTTGTTAATGGAACTGGACCTATTTAGTAATTGAAAATAGTTTTTATTTTAAGATAAATCATTTTACCTCTGTGAACCTCAGTTTCCCCATTTGCATATTATACTGTATATACATACATATATATGTATGTGTGTGTATGTGTGTATATATATATATCTATATATAGATATATAGATATATCTATATATCTATATATAGATATATAGATATATATATATCCACTGATTTGGGCTTTGGAAAGAATATTCCTTGAAACTTCATGGCATATACACTTCCCCTTGCTTTGCCATACTTTTGATTTAATGTGCTGTCAAGATGAAGCTACTTAGCTATTAAATTAATATAATAAACTTATTATTCAAAATAATTGAAAGGCACTATGATATAGTAGATAAAGATTTGCCTTCAAAACCAGGAAAATCTAAGTTGTAAAGAAGGTGTTTACCTGGATTGGTAAAGGGAGTTCCCTCATCCAAGATTTCCTTATATTAATGAAATCACCAGCCCATTCCCTATCCCCTATCCTTATTAATTGAAAACATTTTTAGAAAATGTTTTAAAACATTATAAGACACTGGTCAAGCTGTATTTTAGTAAGATTCAAGTCCAAAAGGAAAAGAATTATGTGAAATAGGGTCTTATCTCTGAGGGAAAAAACTTTATGAGTAAAGCCTTCTAACCACAGCTGGGATAGCTTGGGATGGACAGAGAAATGGAAATAATGGAAAAATCAACAATCATAGGAAGTGGTTAGAGATCTCTAGGGCAGGATTAGGAGATAGAACAGGAAGTGTTTATGTACCAAAGGAAGTCTTGTGAAGGACTCTGACATTGATCATGGAGATTTCAATTAGTTTAACATTTATTGGAACATAAATTGTGTGATAATGAAAAAAACATTTCTGAACCTACACAAACACAAGGGAGTTCTTTGGGTAGCAACCTGGTCAGTGACCCCTTGGATGAGAAATATTAAGTCTATATATGATGTTATGCAGCTATAAGCCCTCTTCAACTTTTAAAGAATTATTATCCTCCCAGGCTATGTGGAAAGGCATGTGCAGTCTTCCCTCAGACTGAATGAAAAGGGGGTTTTGTTTGCTTGTTTTCCCTTCATAATCTTCATGGGATCACTTCATCATCTCAATGTTTTTTTTCTTTTTTCTCCTTAATGGGGTGGATCTACAGTCTAAAAGTTGAATGCACAATGTGAAATAGTGAAATTCCTTCAAAACTAGCAAATAATGCCACAATTCAGAATTTTGATCCTGGATCTGACCCACTCTTAGTACATACAACACCTGTTCATGTAAGTAAAGCAGTCCAAACCTTCAACTACACAATTTTTTTGTTGTTATTCTGCATGATGCCAAATGAGGATTTGAAAATTTGTAAAGCTCAGTTCACACACTAAGTTAGCTGGCTGGGTGGTTAGAGTTAATGTAGCCTCTGTGGATTTGATTAATGAGTTTAATAACTGCATAAAACTCATCTGTGTTACTGTTGTTGTCAAAGGTAGATATGATGATAATAAATTAATATAATAAATTAATCAAAGTGTGGAGCAAAATATGGGCTAGATTTGATGACATTAGATAAATTCAAATCCCCATTTCTGATACTTATTGTCTGCCAGAGGTGTATTATTTTGCTTCTCACCTTCAGTTTTCTTACCTTTAAAAAGGTAATAATATTACATCAATTATGTTTCTGATGAGGTTTCTTTTCAAACATTTTACTAACATAAATAATATACTATGTGAACATGTCACAAATCCATTTTAAAACTGTATTTTCTTACCATTGTGTTAGTTTTGTGTCTTTTCTAGAGATTATGTTAGTTTTAATGTTTGTTTTAAAAATGAATCAAAATTTGACATTTTTAAAAGTGTGAATATGTGTAGCATAATTATGTAATGCCTCTATGATATTCAAAATATGATAATCACAGAATAAATTTAATTTTAATATTAACAATATTAGTATGGTAATAAATATATTAAAATATGCAATATATATTTATACATTTATATTTATTGATATATTTATGTTATAATATAAATAATTTAATATTTAAAATTTATTACATTATTCACTCATTCTGATTTGCATCATAGCTACAGTGAGTCTGCTTCTTCATGGTCTTGTCTCCTTCAAAGTCTTTAGTTCACTTGATTTTGCAGTTTTTTCAACTTTTTATTGTTATCATTTATTTTTACATTTCCTAATATATTCCTCATCTCTTTTCTCTTAAAGGGCCATCACTTACAACAAAGAATAAAAAGAGGAAAAAAAAAACTTTAGCAAAATTGATCAACATGTTGATTAAATAAGACATTATATGCAAAGATCTATGTATCTATAGTCCCATTCCTCTGTAAAGAAAGAGAGAGATACATTCTCAAAACTCTTCCAAGGACTCTCACTTCATCATTTTAATTTCATAGCTTTCAATTTCATTAATTTTGCTGCTTTTGTTCTTTCCACTTACATTATTTTATGATTGTAGACTGTATTAATCTTTCTGTTGACTTCACTTTGTATTACCTTATGTGTCTTCTAGTTCCATTCATCATATCCATTGTTTACAGCAAGTAAAATTCCATTACATCCATGTGTTTAAGGACATTGGAGACCTATGTCTACTGGGGATAGAAATTCCCCAATGTGTGCATAATTGAATCCCTGGAAAGCTGTGAGATTGTGACTAAAATGTGACTAACCTAATTTAATGGAAAGACAAGTGGCCTCACAGAAGGAGTAAGACTCCACAGATGGTAGAGATGAAGTGAAGGCAAGATATATAGTATAATATATCAGACAAAGAAACTCTCTGAGACATAAGAGAGCTATAATAGAAACAAGATATGATCTTGTGCATGAAACTGTTGCCACTGCTGATGTCACCGAGACCTCAAGCAAACCAGCAAAAGAGAAATACCTGAGATAATATGACAAATATTGTAGTAAATTTATGTGGAAGACACATGAAACAGATGTGGAGTATCTGGAACTCTTCAGCCTTTTGAATGAGGGATGGTGAGCCCCCAATTTCTCATCCTTTCATTTCTACTTTCTCCCTATTGAGAAGGAAATGAGCTTATTTTCAAACCCTATTTTTAAGAGCTTGTTTTGAATTCTTTTCATTGTTCCTCTAAAATAAAATGGTTAGTCATTGAATTGATGATCTGTGAATGTATCCTTGCACGTGGTAGTAGGTGGGTAGATAAAAGATGATTGACTATTAGAGATGAGAAAGGAAGAGATTTTTATAACTACTTGGGGCTTCTGAAATGGAATACAAAAACAGAGAAAGAAAACTCAGGTTTAGACTCCTATTAGCAAGATTAAAAGTTTGGTGAGATTGCAATCAAGCTGAGAATTGGATTTTTGAGGTGATTGGCTTGAGACAAATGAGATATTTGTGCAATGCTTATCACAGTGCTTAGGGCATAGTAGTGCTTTAAAATGCTTGCTCTCAGTCAAACAAAATCAAAAGAATGAAAAAATAGAAGAAAATGTAAAATACCTCATTGGAAAAAAAACTGACTTGGAAAATCAATCCAGAGGGTATATTTAAGAATCACTGTACTACCTGAAAGCCATGATCAAAAACAAGAACCTCAATATCATCTTTCAAGAAATTATCAAGGAAAATGCTCTGATATCCTAGGACCAGAGTAAAATAGTCAATGAAAGAATCCACCAATCACCTCCTGAAAGAGATCCCAAAATGAAAACTTCAGGGAACATTGTAGCTAAATTACAGAACTATCAGATCAAGGAGAAAATACTGCAAACATCCAGAAAGAAAGCAATCTAAATATCAAATTGCCACTGTCAGGATTACACAGGACTTAACAACTTCTACATTAAAAGATCAGGGCTTGGAATATGATATTCCAGAAAGCAAAGGAGCTTGGATTGCAATCAAGAATCAGCAAAATTCCCTGCAAATTTGAACATAATCTTTTGGGGTAAAAGATGAACATTCAATGAAATTAGGGACGTTAAAACTTTCCTGATGAAAAGGCCAGAGATTAACAGAAAATTTGATTTTCAAATACAGGACTCAAGAGTAGCATAAAAAGATAAACAAGAAAGGGGAAAAAAACACACTATTCCATAAGGTTAAACTGTTTACATCAGTACATTGGAAGATGATACTTGTAACTCTAAAGAACTGTATCTCTATTAGGGCAGTTAGAAGGGACTTAGACAGAGGGTGTGGTTATAAGTTAACTCTGATGTGATAATAAAAAAATTATTAAGGGGCAAACAAAAGGATTGTACTGGGAGAAGAGGAAAGGGGGGACAGAATGGGGTCAATTATATCACATGAAGAGACATAAAAGACCTATTACAATAGAGGGAAAGAAAGGAGGAGATGAGCATTGTTTGCTGTCATTGGATTTGGCTCAAAGGAGGAATAACATACATACTCAGTTTTATCTTACCCAATTAAACATAAATTTACATAAACATAATTAACATAAAAAATAAACAAAAATAAACAAAAATTAAACAAAAGAGAAGGGGGGAGGTAAAAGAAAAGAGGACAGTTTGAGAGAGGAGATAGTCAGAAGCAAAACACTGACAAGGATGGACAGGGTGAAATGAGAGAAACATATAAATAGGAGAAAAGAGGTTGGAGGGAAATACACAGTTAGTAATCATAACTGTGAATCTGAATGGGATGAACTCTTCCATAAAACAGAAGTAGATTAAAAACCAGAATCTTAAAATACAATGTTTACAGGAAACACATTTGAAACAGAGAGACACACACAAAGTAAAGGCAAAAGGCTGAAGCAGAATACATTATGTTTCAGCTGAAGTAAAAAAAAAGCTGGGGTAGTAAAGCTGATCTTAGACAAAGCAAAAGCAAAAATAGATCTAATTAAAAGAGATATTAGGAAATCAAATCTTGCTAAAAGACATAGACAATGAAATAATATCAATACTAAACATATATGCACCAAGTTGTATAACATCCAAATGCTTAGAGAAATTAAATGAGCTACAGGAAGAAATAGAGGCAAAACTATACTAGTGGGGGACCTCAACCTCTCCCTCTAACAACTAGGTAAATATAACCACAAAATAAATGAGAAAGAAGTTAATGAGGTAAATGGAATCTTAGAAAAGTAAGATATGATAGAACTCTGGAGAAAATCAAATGGGGATTGAACTAGAATATACCTTTTTCTCAAGACACATGGCACCTACACAAAAATTGACCATGCATTAGGGCATAAAAACCTCACAATCAAATGCAGAAAGGCATAAATATTAAATACATGCTTTTCAGATCATGATACAATAAACTTACATGAAATAAAGGTCCGTAGAAAGATAGATTAAAAAAAAGTTGGAAGGTAAATAACTTAACCTTAAGGAATGAGTGGGTCAAACAACAAATCACAGAAACAATCAACAATTTCATCAAAGAGAATGGCAATAATAGGACAATATACCAAAACTTATGGGATGCAGCCAAAGCAGTATTTTGGGGGAATTTTATGTCTCTCAATACTTACATGAATAAAATAGAGGAAAAACAGATCAATGAATTAGGCATGCAATTCAAAAAGCTAAAAAAAAGAAGAAAACAAAAATCCCCAATTAAACACCAGATTAGAAATTTTGAAAATCAAAGGAGAGATTAATAAAATTGAAAGTAAGAACATTATTGAACTAATAAATAAAACTGAGTCGGTTTTATTTTAAAATATAGATAAACTTTCTGTTAATTTGATTATAAAAAATAAAGAAAACCAAATTACCAGTATCGAATATGAAAAGTATGGATTCACCACCAAAGAAGAAGAAATTAAAGCAATCTAGGAGCCAGTTTGCATAACTGTATGTCAATAAATCTGACAATCCAAGTGAAATGGACGAATATTTGCAAAAATATAAATTGCCCAGACTAACAGAAAAGGAAACAAAATGACTAAATAACTCCATTTTAGAAAAAGAAATTGAACAAGTTACCAATGAACTCCCTAAAAAAAAAAAATCTCCAAAACCAGATGGATTTACAAGTGAATTCTACCAAACATTTAAAGAACAATTAATTCCAATACTATATAAAATATTTGGAAAAATAGTCAAAGAAGGAGTACTATGAAATTCCTTTTATGACACAAATATGGTAATGATACCTAAATCAGAAGGAGGTAAAACAGAAAAAGAAAATCATAGACCAATTTACCTAATGAATATTGATGCAAAAATTTTAAATAAAATATTAGCACAGAGATTACAGCAATTATTCATGAGAATAATACACTATGACCAAGTGAGATTCATATCAAGAATGCAGGGTTGCTTCAATATTAGGAAAACTATTAGCATAACTGACCATACCAATAACAAAACCAGAAAAAATCATAATTATCTCAATAGATGCAGAAAACGCTTTTGACAAAATACAGTACTCATTCTTATTTAAAAGACTAGAGAGCATAAGAATAAATGGAGCTTCCCTTAAAATGAGTAGTATTTATCTACAATCATCAGCAAGTATTATATATAATGAGGATAATCTGGAAGCCTTCCCAATAAGATCAAGGGTGAAACAAGGATGTCCATCATCACTACTCTTATTCAATATTGTACTAGAAATGCTATTTTTAGCAATAAGAGAAGAAAAATAAATTGAAGGAATTAGAATAGGCAATGAGGAAACAAAACTATCAGTCTTTGCTGATGATCTGATGGTATACTTAGAAAGTCCTAGAAAATCAACTAAAAAAATATTTGAAATAATTAACAACTTTAGTAAAGTTGCAGGCTATAAAATAAACCTACATAAATCATCAGTGTTTCTATATATTACTAACAAAGCCCAGAAGCAAGAGATAGAGAAATTCCACTTAAAATAACTGTAGACAATATAAAATATTTGGGAGTCTACTTGCACAGACAAACCCAGGAACTATATGAACACAACTACAAAACATTTTTCACACAAATAAAATCAGATCTAAACAAGTGGGAAAATATTCATTGCTCATGGGTAGACTGAGCTATTATAATAAAAATGACAATTCTACCCAAATTAATTTACTTATTCAATGCCATAACAATCAAACTACCAAAAAATATTTTATGGAGCTAGGAAAAATAATAACAAAATTCATCTAGAAGAACAAAAATCAAGAATATCAAGGAAATTAATGGAAAAAAATGTAAAGGAAGGTGGCCTGGCCATACCAGATCTAAAACTGTATTACAAAGCAGCACTCATCAAAACTATTTGGTACTGACTAAGACATAGAATGATATATATCAGTGGAATAGATTGGCTATACATGATATAGTAGTAAATGACTATTGCATTCTACTGTTTGATAAAACCAAAGACTCCAGCTTCTGGGATAAGAACTCATTATTTGACAAAAGTTACTGAGAAAACTAGAAAGTAGTATGGCAAAAATTAGAAACAGACCAACTTCTCATACTATATACAAAGATGAGGTCAAAATGGGTACATGATTTAGACATATATTGTGATGCCATAAGCAAATTAGGAGAACAAGGAATAGTTTGCCTGTCAAATCTACAGGGAAGGGAGGATTTATGACCAAACAAGAGATAGAGAACATTATGAAATGCAAAGTGGATAATTCTGATTACATTAAGTTAAAAAGTTTTCACACAAACAAAAATAATGCAACCAAGATTATAAGGAAAGCAAAAAGATGAGAAACAATGTTTTATAGCAAGTATTTATGATAAAGGCCTCATTTATCAAATATATAGAGAACTGAGTCAAATTTATAAAAATACAAGTCATTCTCCAATTGATAAATGGTCAAAGGATATGAACAGGTAGTTTTCAGATGAAGAAATTAAAATTATCTATAATAATACAGAAAAATACTCTAAATCAATATTGATTAGAGAAATGCAAATTAAAACAACATAGATATGAGTTAACATCTTATACCTATCAGATTGGTCAATATGACAAAAAAAGTAAAATACTAAAAGTCAGAGATTTGGGAAAATTGGGACACTAATGTATTGTTGGTTGAGTTGCAAACTGATACAACCATTCTGGAGAGCAATTTGGAACTATGCCTAAAGTTTAACGAAACTGTGCATACTCCTTGATTCAGGAATGCCACTACTACATCTTTATGCCAAAGGCATATTAAAAAGTGGGAAAGGACCTACATGTAAAAAAAAATTTATAGCAGCCCTTTATGTGATGGCAAATAATTCAAAATTGAGGGGATGCCCATCAATTGGGGAGTGGCTGAACAAGTTGTGGTATATGAATGTAATGGAGTACTATTGTGCTATGAGAAATGATGAGCATATGGAATTCAGAAAAACCTGGAAAAACTTACATAAACTGATGCTGTGTGAAGTGAGCAGAACCAGGAAAAGATTGTACACAGAACAATCTGCAACAATCAATTGTGCTTGACCTAGCTCTTCTCAGCAATACAATGATCCAAGACAATTCCAAAAGACTTATGATGGAAAATGCTATCTACATCCAGAGAAAGAACTATGGAGTCTGAACGCAGATCAAAGTATACTATTTTCACTTTTTTGGGGTTTTTTTTTTGTTTTTTGCTTTTCATGACTTTTCCCTTTGGTAGTTTTTTTTTTCTTTCACCACATGACTAATGTGGAAATGTGTTTACATGATTGCTTATGTATATACAATATCAGATTGCTTGCTGTCTTGGAGAGGGGGGATAGAAGGGTGAGAGGGATAGAAAATTTGGAACTCAAAATTTTATAAAAAATAAATGTTGAAAACTATCTTTATATGTAATTGGAAAAATATAAAATACTATTTTTTTGAAAAAAAGTTTGTTCTTGCCTTATGTATTTTCCCTTTACCATTGTGTATATATGTGTTTTTTTTTCCTCGCAGCAGGTTTGAAAGGAAAACCATCCACATAAGGGGCAGACACTACAATGTTCTGAAAGGAAAGTAAAATCTGAGAAAGAGCAGAACCTCCCACACAAGGGTGAAGTTAACATAATAGTATTTAATGTACATAAATTTTAGACATGTAACTCCATTTGTTTATTCACTTCCCAAAGTTTCCAGTTAGTTTCCAGTTCTTTGATACCCAAAAAAGCATTGTCATAAATATTTAGTGCAAATAGAACTTTTTTTTAAATCATTGACATCCTTGAATAATATGAGTAGCAGTAGAATCTCTGAGTCAAAGTCACTTTTAGCAAAATTCTAAATTTATGTCTAGAATGATGAGACCCATTCATGGTTCCCAAATAGTGAATAACTATACCTATCTTTCCACAGTTCCTCAAATAGTGATTATTATTATCTTTTGATATCTTGACAAGGTTGTTATAAAGAAAGCATTTTGAAAAATATTAAAGCATTATAGAAATGTGAGCTTTTATTAATAATCTCCATCTCAGAGGCTATGACTCTACAATACCCCAGTAGTCCAATAGATATGTGAACTCATCAAAATAGGTATCCTCTCCAATGATGCATATTATACCACACCACCAATTGCCTGTCCCTTAAAATTTTCATTCATGTCTTCCCGTAAAATCACCACAGAAGATTCGCCCAATATTCCAAAGTACATCTTTATATTCTCTTAATAGATCATATATCCCTATGAAGCACATATGCTGTCCATTGTTTCTGGATTTTTTTTTCCTCCTCTCTAAGTCTCATTAAATTAGCAAGTAAACCTTTTTCCTATCCATATATTTTAAAGAAATTCTTGTTATGTGTATATGTTTATATATGCACATATATTTAGACACACTACATATAATTCAATTAGTACCTTTTTGTTTCTTCTACATTTTAGATCACTGTTCTATTGATGCACCTTTTTTTCTATCATTACTCACTATCATCGCCCTGTCTCTATCATCTCCCTAAGTAGAAATCCCCTTCCTACAAATACATATAATCCATCCCTGATTATATTTAACTAATTAATTTCTTTATATAACTTCTCCACCATAATTCCTCATTTTCAATGTGTCATAATCTACTTATGTTCACTTCATAAGTTATCATTTCTTTTTGGATAATCATCACTTTCAATTCTTCAGAAATTAAAATATTCCATGTTGTGAAGTCATACATTATCACTGAAAAAAATATTAGTTTTTAAAATACAGGCCTTTGTTTCAAGCAAAGACGTGGGGGTCTTTAAAAGATATATGTAATTAAAAAATCATTCATCTTGTCTTGTTCAATGCCCAGTTCACTATCTATTTACTGTATGTGATTCAGTGGTATATATTCATGGATAATCTCTATAGGATATCCATCTAATAGAAAAATGGGGACTTCATCATCTACTTATTTTGTCCTATGTGAATAGTTAGGTGAAACTATTAGGAGATTATGGATCTAACTTAGAAATCTATGTAATATTCTCAAACTTGATATAGTCAGCACAATGTAATTCACAAATGATGTATTTGGAGAACTCACCATATACAAGGATTTTCTCTTCAACTAGGACTGTGCTAGTCCTCTTCCATGACAGTTTAGGAAGAGTTGGGGCAAGTATGTGTTTTGTGGTTTTATTTCAATAGTAATAATCTGAGGGTCAAAAAACAAAATTATCTCCACTGTTAGTTCTTTGAAGGTATCCATATGAGTGTGGCATATTAATGGGAGGACTTTATTAAAGGAGAGTCTTTAAGACTGTATTTTACTCTATTAAATCAAATATTGTATAGTCAACACAGTAAACACAGTGGAATTTTCTATCTGCTTCACCTTTCAGTCAATTGTGTGATTGTAAAGATGTGATATATTGGATTATAGCCTCTGAAAGCCTTCCTCTTCCCTTCTATTGCTGCCATGAAGTATTCCTTCACTGTATATATAGATGTCTCATAATAATTTTGTACAACAGGGATGATAAGCACATGGATTGGTGGTCATTGCTATTCTCTAGACCATGTGTTTGCAGAAACAAAATCAAGTGGAGAACGGATTGGTGGTCCTATTGATAAAGATGCCCTTTTTGGAGGAGTTAGATCCAACAACATTGATAGATTTATTGGGAGTATCTCAAATTATCTTGATAATCATCTCAACTCTTATTCTTCTTTTGACTGTAATAGGTGCCACCTCTTACTTCTGTTGCAAAGCAACATAGAGGCTGCACATCTCTTAGTAAATAATATTCTTGGCTAATTGCTAAAAAATGAGTTTTTTCTCACTTCAAATATCAGGCTGTTAATTAACATTCCTATTACTGTTGTCCTTAGGTCATTTCCTCCTCTGGCTTTGATGTCTGTTCTTAAATTTTTAGCATTTTATTCATATTCCTCTACAGTTAGTCAGTGTCTGAAATTCCTGGCTGACATTCATCAGTGGTCTTCTTAAATAATTAGTAATTAAATGTAAACATGTTTAAGACTCCCTGAACTTGAGTTTTGCCTTTTGTCATCATTCCAAATCTAATTTGCATCTTGCCTTAATAGCTTCGCTTCCTCTCAGGCACAAGCCCTCTTTCAGCAAATTTTTGTGAGTCTTCCTATCAGTACATGCCACAAACCCTCACAGCAATGTAGCCAGCAGAGCCAGTCTCCACTCCTTCAATGAAAGGAATTGTTTATTGGTTCCATACAGAAGATTTATGGATGAGAACTTGAAGTATGCAGTGGGTAAGGCAGAAATAAGAGAATAACTTTACTGACCATGAATGTAGGTGCTGTTTAAAACTCTCCAGTGCTTTCTCCTCAAAGGCAACTCTCATGGGTTCTGTAATATTCTACATGGTTTGCTAAGTGGGTTTGGAGGATGACTTGCACAATAGCATCCCCAAGTCCAAATTCCCAATATATTCCTATTTTCACTTGGAGGATAAAGGAGAAGGAAAGTTCTAGGGCTTAGAGTACAGATGGCACTTAACACTGCTGTTACAGTCAACTGGAAATAAATGCAAGAAGTTTTGTTTGCATGTTATGACCATAATCCAGCTCCTAATTATGTCCAGGTTGGAGAAAGTCTACAGTTTGTCACCAGAATCCCAGGATTTCAGCTTATATCAATAACAGACTCTGACATTCTACTGTGCCTTTGGCAAGGTTCATTCCTTTTCTTCACCCTGTGAGAAGGAAATTCTGACTTCTATCAATGATTGCCATACAATGCCATGAGAACAGATGCCTCTCATTTACAGGAATGGATTCTACCAATTTCTTGAAAATGTGGATAATGTAGCCTGATATAGGATGACACCTCAACATAGGCTGCCTATCATAAATGTGATCTCTTCTAGGAGGTTACATATTATCATATCATAAAAAGTCCATAGAATTAACTAACATTTGAACTGCGCAAAAATGGAATGGGCTGCCTCAGTGTACAGTGATTGTCTCACATTAAAGGTCTTCAAATGGAGACTGGATAGCCACCTCTTAGGGATGTGGGCATGACTATATTTTGAGTAAGTGTCACCCCAGAAATCACCCCAGTGATTTCTGGGCTTTCTTCTATGTCTATGAGTGTATGATTCTATATTTCACATTTTTTTAAAAGGTGAAAGTTAGACATTTAGAAAGCTAAGGACAGGGATTGCCAGCTATGTAGAAAATTCAAAAGTACTCTAGAGAGGTACCTGGGATGAGTAGCATTTGAATAAATAGGAAAATTCACAGATTTAAATTCAAAAGGAGAAAAGTAAATAAAAAGACAATAGGGAATTATTTAACACGTCTCTAACCATGAAGGCTAGAAGCATGGTGAGTCAAAGCCAAAGGAAGCAAAATGATCATCTGGGCACAGCATATCTGATGACAAAAGAACAGCCTATGCTAACAAAATTTTTTTACAAACTAGATTTGGAATATCTATATGATCATTTCAGCACCTATTTTAACTAACTCTAGTGGGAGGAAACTCGTGATTCCTGGAAAAGCCCATTTAATTTATTGACAGCTTTAATAATTAAAAGGCTCTTTTTAACATTGAGCCCAAATCTGCCTTCCTCTAAAAAGCAAGTATGTATCAGAAATGGGACTTCAACTCATATCTTCCTAGTTCCAAAGCCTGTTCTCTATCCAACAGACAATAGCTGCCTCTCATAGTTTGTTAAAATATAATTGTAATTTCATTATAATTTTATAACATCTCACAAATAAAGCTTAAATATATAACATAAATAGTCTAACATTTATGGGTCATTTGTTTGTATGTAGAATCATTTATGTTACTCATATTAATAATAATAATAAGTAGATTTGTTTCTAAATGTGAAGTATCTTGAGGTGTGTTATTATTGATGCTATTGCTATCCATAATTCTTTTTCAGCTGCTAATTGCAATCAATATTTTTGTTTTTATAATAGCTAAGAAAACCACCTTTTTAAAAATATTCTATGAAGTTATGAAATTATTATCATTTTATTTGACAAACCAGAAAAATCCTTTTTTTACTCGGAGTCAAAACATGATTTGATTTTCAGGTTCAAATGCACATTACAGTGTACTATTAAAAAAAACAATATAGAGCTGTTAGGTGACCCAGTAGACAGAGTACAAGCCCTAGAGTCAGGAGGACCTGAGTCCAAATCTGGCCTCAAACACTTGACACTTACTAGCTGTGTGACCCTGAGCAAGTCACTTAACTCCAGTTGCTTCACACAAAAAAAATAGTAGTAATAATGATAATAATACAATATAATTGATCATTCTTATTCAGAAGGAATAAGGCTGGATGTATTTTACTTATCCATAGCCAATGGGATCTCCTTCCATTCATATTCAGAAATATGTAAGTCCCTAAAATAAAATGAAAAATTATTTTGTAGACCAGTTAAATAATTAATAATCAAGGTTTTACTTTCTCTAGGCAACTAGGTGGCACAGTGGACAGAGTGCTAGTCCTGGAGTCAGGAAGATGTGAGTTCAAATATGGCCACAGGTAATTACTAGCTGTGTAACATTGAGGAAGAAAAAACTTCTGCTTGCCTCATTTTCATGAACTGTAAAATGGGGATAATAATAGCACCTACCTCACAAAATTGTTGTGAAAATCAAATGAGATATCTGTAGTGCTTAACACAGTGACTGGCACATAGTAAAGACTATACAAATTCTTATTCACTTTCTCTCTCCTATTTCATTTGCACAAAAGATTTTGTTTAATTGGGAAACATATGAAAATATTTGGAGGGAATATTTTTTCATAGCTCTAACTTTCATATATGCAGTCATTGGAAATGTTTGAATAACAGCTTCCTATGTATTTAGGAAGCATGTATTGACTTATTTATAGTACTCAGTTTTTACCAAAAGAATAATCTGCCACATACACAAGCCTCAGAAAGAAATTTTTATGAAAATTTAATTTACTTCATCTTTGTTACTATCAGAATGAAAAGTAGCTATTTCTTCTTTTCACTAAAACACCTTTGGAAGTACTTGGCAGTAGAGAGCCTGTAGGTTTCACAATATTAGAGAAGTATCCTTTAGTCTGCTCCTATATCGTCATACAATTGTACAGTTTTCTTTTTAATAGAGTTTATAAAGGATTTTTTCAAAGTATTTTAAACTTAAGTTTATAAAGTTACTCTTCTCATGATCTGAAAAATTATATTTAACTCTTTGTTCATGTTTCTCAATATGTGACTATGAAGAGCATGTGTCTATATATATGCATATATACATATGTACATATATACATATATGTATGTATACATATATACATATGCTTTCATTTTCTCATGTTAATAACTGAGATTCCATTTTGTCTGTATAGAGTCATATAGAATTCTCACATGTAATTTTCATTTTTTAAATCCACAATTATATTGAAAATTTTACCTGATTTGACATTTTCAATAGATTAAGAAAGTAACAAATTTTCCCTAGCATCTGTTTCAACAGACAAGCAGCATGGCATAGAAAACAGAGCTAGCTTTGAAATCAAGAAGACTTAGGCTGAAGTTCTACCTCTAACATATATTGTCCATGTGTCCCTGAGCAAGTCACTCTATCTCTGATTTCTGTAGACAACTCTCTCATACTATAAGTTGCAGAGAAATTCCCAACCTGCATCTAGAGGGAGTTTCCTTATCTAGGAGTTTCCTATACCAATGAAACCATTTTTGCATTGCCTATCAATTTCAACCATATATCATACATATCATCAAAAGAGCATTTTAATAACATCTGTTGCTTCATCCCCTTGAAATGAAAAATAAGACTTTAGTTTTTCAACTAATTAATTGCAATTGTCTCCAAACGTATGGGCAAATCTATTTATAATGGGTAAAGTTTCAGGCCTGGAGTCAGAAAGACTCATCTTCCTGAGTACAAATCTGGCCTCAGACACTTACTAGCTGTATGATCCTGGGCAAATCACTTAATCCTGTTGGTCTCAGTTTCCTCATCTGTAAAATGATTTGGAGAGGAAATGTCAAACCACTCCAGTATCTTTGCCAGGAAAACTCCAAATGGGGTCACAAAGAGTTGGACACAACTGAAAAAATAAAATTCATTATCCTCTTGTGTTAAGATTTGAAATTGTTTTTCATGCTATTTTCCAACCATCATTTCCATCAAGTCAAGAGGTGGCATCATTTTTGCTATCCAAAAAGGGTTTTTACACTTAGTACTTCTTTCAGCAACCCTTTAAATTTCAGGAATTCTTTTTTGATGCCAAAGACATAGTGTTTGGGAAACCTCATTTTTGCTTCTTAAAAACATTTAATTTTGTTTGGAAAATTTGTCTTGCCAATATGTTCTATATACTCTTTGTTTTTTTTATTGTTTTATGCTACCTACAGCTAGAGCATTCCTAGTAAAACAAACATAGTAGTCTTTCATCTATAAGACTAACAGAGCTTATGAATCCAAATAATAAGTACAGTAAATTTCATTTTCTGCATTTGCTTATTTTAGATTGTGTTTTCCTATTTCTGTTACATAACCTATTTCTGTTGTCTTTGTACTAAAGTTATCTGCTAGTAATAGCTTCACCAGCATTTAGCACAATACCTGGCATATAGTAGGTAGATAATAAATATTTAATGACTGATTGTGCGAGTGGATTTTTTTTTAAAACCGGTATCCATAATGAATGGATATTATCTCACCTTTTTAAAAAAAAATTAGAGACAAAAAAGTAAGAGCATTAAAGTTCATTTTAATTCTCATAAAGTTTCAACAATTATTTTTAACCATTCTTAAGTCATTTCTATATTTTAAAAGTCACAGAGTTTTTTGAAATCAGATAATTATGTACTAAGCTAAATGAATAAGGCTAGAAAACATAACACATATTATGTTACTTTTAACTTCCAGAGATTGTTTAACTTTGGGTTTATAGACCTCACATTCAAATGCATTAAATGGAATGATATTACAATTCTTCTTTGTTATGAGTCACTAGGAACTCTTTCTGATGACAGATGGTGTATGTATCATGTATAATGGCTATAGTACATTTACTCTCAAAGAGAATTCATTGTATTAGTCTTATTATTATTGATTTCAATGTGAACTCTGCTTTCACTAAAAATGAATAAATTTAAATAGTAATTATATTGGAAAATATCCAATAATTTTGATTATATTTTGTGACCCATATTCCTATCTCCTACCATTAGAGAATCTGCCAAACCACTACCTAAGTGGGACATACACTACTAAGAAAACTTTAATCAGACCACCTCTTATTTTTCAGTTGGAGAAACAGAGCATCAGAGAGGTTAAGCAATTTTTCTAGGCTAGGATTTGAGCCAAAGTTTCCTTATTTCCAGTTCTTTACCCTTTCTACTATACCATGGAGGCCCTTTGAAGTCAAACACAATAAGCTTAGTCTCTCTTTGACTTAATAATCTTTCAAATTTTAAAAAGAACTATAATCATAGGATCATGGATTTAGAATTGAAATGGACCTTAAAATCTATCCAGTCCAATTCACTCATTTCACAGATGATAAAAATGAGGCATACAAAAAATGAGGTAATTAATTTTCTCCAAGTTATACACATGGCAAATGATGGAACCAGGACCAGATCTTGTGTATTATGACTTCAAATCCAGTGCTCTTTCTACTATGTTGTCTCCCTGATGTCTTCCATCTTCCATGTTATATATCCTTAGTTCTTTCCATCTTCCCCAATATAACATAATTTAAAATCCCCTTAAGGTCCAGGTCACTCTTCTCTGGATGTGCTCTGGCTTGTTAATTTACCTCTTTAGATGTGATGCCCAGAACTGAACGCAGTACTCCAGATGTCATCTGACCAGGGCAGAGTCCAGCGGGAGTATTACTTCCATTTTTCCAGACACTATACTTCTATTAACACAGAATAAAATTGCATTAACATTAGCATTTTTGGCAGTAATATCACACTGTTGACTCATAGTAAGCATGCAATCAATTAAGATCCCAAGTCTTTTTTCATATATCTTCCCATCCTACACTCATGCAATTAATTTTCAAACCTGCATTCATGATTTGACATTTAAGCATATTAAATTTCATCTTTAGTTGGGTCCACTACTATTAAATTTCATCTTTAGTTGGGCCCATTATTTCAGTCATTTCAGATCTTTGGGGATTCTGATTTTGTTGTCTAAGATATTAACTATTCCTCCAGTTGTCAGAATGATGTGAGACACTGTGGGATTAAGAAATAGAGATGAATGCAGGTGTGGTTCTATGAAGAATTTTGGTGAGGGGAGAAGAGAGAGTTCCAACCACCTGACTCTTCACTGTGAAATCAGTTATGGGGACTAAGTGATCGTGCTGTTATTTGTATAAGGGAATTTAAATGTTGTAAATAATAGAAAAGGTGATGCTGTACATAAAGGCTTGGTACATAAAGAAGCTGGCTTTTATCTGTTAGTGTAGAGTGGATGTAGATTGCTATTTGGCCTGAGTATCAGAAAAGTGTTTGAAAGGGGATGGTTAAGAGGCTGAGAGGTGTTGGAGTGAATTGCCTACAAAATTAGTCTGTTTTCTTCTTCCCTTATGTACTGTAGTCATTGAGGTAAATGGGGTATGTTCACAGGTGACTCTTTCATTATAAATTCATGACTTGTGCTGTTCTAGTTCCCCAGTGCAGCGATTATTAGAATTGGAGAAGAAAGAAATGCTCAAAGAAGCTGCCAACTCCAGAGGAGTATAGTCTATTCAAATTATACCAGCTGAGCTTTCTTCTGGTTTCTTGTCCATAATATAAGATTTGGGAGCTCTCTGTCAAGTTTACCCCAGCTTTGTGTCAGTCATATGCAAATTTGATCAGTGTGCTAACTGGGTCTTCCTCTAATAATAATAATAATAATAATAGTTACATTTATATAACATGTTATGGTTTGCAAAGCACTTGAATAAGCTTAAAATTGCACTGGAACTTTGCAGACACAGGGTATTATTTCATTTTGTTCTCAGAACATCACTAAGAGGTAAGTAATATTGTTATTTTTATTTTACAGATGTGGAAAGTGAGGAAGTGGCTTGCCCAAGTCTACATAGCTAGAAGTGTCTGAGACTGGATTTGAACTCAGATGTTCCTGACTCCTGATCCAGTACTCTATCCACTGTGCCACCTAGATATTTATCAAAATATTGACTTGAATAGGATCTAGCACAGAGCTCTAAAACATAGTGGTCATTCGTATTTATAAAGTACTTTAACATGTTTTGCATGCACTAGCTCATTTGACCTTTACAACAACTTCATGAGGTAATTCCTACAGACATTACTATTATTATTATTTTCAAGATAGCAGTACAGAGGAAACAGAGACTGAGAAGTAAAATGAGTTGCAAAAAGTCATGGATATCTGAGGTAGGATTTGAACCCAAGGTTTCCTGGCTCCAAGCCTCTTATTCTATGCACTATATCATAGTGAAGACCCCCTTCCATGTTAACATAAATCTATTATGTTCTGGGCTAAGTTACTTAAACAAGTCTGAATCCACTTAACTCGACTGTCATCTAGCTCTCATTTCTCCATCTCCAAGGATATAATGAAAAATTTCCTCAAATGTTTTAATGAATTCTAGATGTACTATATCTATAGTATTTATCTAATGTACCATGATTTGTCAAACCAAGATATTAATACCTTTTTTTCATATGACTTGGGGCCCCATTCCCTCAGGAAAAAAATGAGAAAGATCTCAATAGGAAATGATATTAGACAATCAGGGAGCTATTTCTTGAAATATTTATCATTAGTCAAATTAATAGTTTGCCCAAATCCCCATTTTTTTTTGTCTCCCTCACATAGAAAAAAGAAGTAGTGTTTCAATGTATACAACCTGAAGACACAGAAAGCTTTGGAAGTTTTCTCCAGCTAAAAGATGCCATATAGAGAAAATCTGTAGAAGAAAAGGAATGTTCTTTTTTTCTAGACTAAAAGAGGGAAACCATGAATACCAATATAGGGTTTCTAGGTAATAATAGTTATGATTATCCTATTATTATCATCCTAAGAGATAACACATAGAGAAAAGAAAGGGAAAAATTATTCAAAACTCCAGGACTGCTTTTTTCTGGAATGAAAGAGAAACTATGTAGTATTATAGATTGTTTTAGGTTCAATCCCAAAGATGGAATTATAGTACTCTAGATGGATATATATATGACAACTTCTGTTTGTCTCACTTTTCTCAACTGTGAAAAAAAGAATAAGACTAGTACCTTCTTGCAGAGCTGTTGTGAGGATTAAGTGAAATAATATTTGTAAAACACTTAGCATGGTGCCTGACACATAGTTCTTGTTGCTTGTCCTTCATTTTTAAAGGGGACCAATGACATCATAAGGTGATGTCTTGTCTTGCACATAAATTAGATTTAAGTCAGGCAGAGTTGCACAAAGTTGTCAGCCTCACTCTCTTTTCCAGTCATTGAAGTCCAGAAGTCAAGACAAAAGTCAAGATGACTGGCCCAACTTACGGTGTATGAGCTTGGCATCTTCCATGTTTGACTAAGTTCTAAGCAATTCACAGTGACTGCTTCAGTTTCCTTGATGGCCATAGATTATTCTCATCCTTTCTTCCCACCAGGGGAAATCTTCACATTCTTGAAGTAGACATCCCCCAACTCACAAGGGTTTGAGCCATGTTGGTTACCCTCAACTTGATTTAGTCTGCCTGCCAAGATGATATTACCAGGGTGTGGCCACTGCACATGCTACAGTTTCTTAGAGCCACAGATGAGAGTTGGGGGACAGGTGGACAACGAAGGAGGATGACCATCCCTGAAAAGGGCTCAGTGAGCCTTAACACCAGAGGTGCTAGTCTTCTCTAAGGACCCTAAATACCCCCTGAGACATAGTATGTGCTATATAAATGTTATTATTATAACTCTTAACTAGAGGAATTCATATCTCCCCAACAGAGGAGTCTGAGAATATGAAGCAGCCCAGCCTCAATGGTCTTTACAGCAGTGGAAGGGAGATGAGATAAACCAGAGATAAATTAGTAGAAAGATTGAAAGATCAAAAGTTCAAGACAGAAGCTTAAGTATAAATTCAGCAGCTCACAAGCAGTTGAACCACCTGAAAGTGTTTTTTTTAATAAAGGAAATATAAGTAAAATCTCAAAAAGAAACTAAGATTCATTAAACAAATATTATAGTGTTGAAATAGACTAAATTTCATGATGAAAGATGAAAACAGCAGCAAGAAATTCTGAAATAGTTCCAAATGATATAGAATACTTGAAAAAAGAAATTAAGAATGAATTCTAATATGGGCTCAACTCAGAATTTTAAAGGACATACAAAGTAGGAAAAATTGAATACAAGATGCAAAATCTCCCCAGAAAGTAGAAGCTCAGGTAGAGAAAATACTAAACTTGGACAATAAAGAACAGATTAATTCTATATAATCTATATCTATTCATTTTTAAAATTACTCAGATAACTTAAGAATCAAAGGATCCCAGAAGAACATTACATCAAGTATCTTCTTGCAAGGAAAATAAGAAAAATTTCCAGAACTTCTGAATAAGGACAACAAAACATTGATTGACTGAATCCATAGAGTATTAACAGGGAAAAAACATGCTTCATGATCCAAGCTATGTAGTGGTCATATTTCACATTTTAAATAGCAAACAACAAATTTTATTGGCAGCCAGGAAAGACCATCAAATATAGTGGAATGACACAACTATTGTGCTATTGGATTAACACAACTACTCCAAATTCATGAGAAAATGGAAAAACAAGGACAGTATATTCCAAAAAGTAAAGAGACTTGAGCTGCAACCCTAAGCAACATGTCCTAACCTATTTCTAATTATCTATTTTAAAAGATATTTATAAAATAAAAAGCACTAGAAACATTTCTAAAATTGCACCCACACATATGCACACAGACATAAAGACACACACACACACACACTGCTTTCAACACATAATGCTTTCTTTGTGAATGGATTTTTTTTAGAGTGAGGTACAGTAGATATTATAGAAGAAGGAGATAAGATCCAGAAATTATGATATCATCAAAATGGGATAGAAGATGGAGCTCAGACTTGATATTTAAGTTTTATTTTCATTAAGGACCCAGAGAGAATGAATAAAGTATAAGTAAGGGTATAGTTAATGAATCAGGAAAAAAAATTAGATTAGACTGAAAAGGAAGAAAATATGAGGAAGACACTGCCAAGAAAAACTTTGAAAAGAGTATAGTGAAAGATAATCTTTTAAAGCAATACATAGAACAAAGGTTTTAACCAAACAGGATGGGAAAAATAATAGCCAAAGGAGAGGTAAAAGAGATAAATAATAACAACTAAAGAAAAAAATTAATCATTTAAGTAAATAAAAAAGAATTTATGATAGGATGGGAAAATGGGAATGGGAGAGTAGACAGAGCCTAGGGAATAGACAAATATGAAAACAGTGTAAACAAAACTAATTATAAGACAAGGTACTCATTTAAAACAGAAAAGAAATGGAAGCCAATACAAAATAAATAAAAGCAACAGAGCATATGCCTAGCAATTATATCTTTAAATTACAGGTGTTAAACATTTTGATAAAGTGAAATATAGAAATAGAATGTATAAAAAAACAAAATCCCTAATTCTATAAGAAACCCATCTAAAAATATACACATATTAGACGAATATAGACAACCAGAAATAAATTTGCAATGGATCAGGTTATTCTCTCCCCCCCCCCTAAAAAAATAGGAATTGAATTCATGTTATAGACAAAGCAAAAATTAAAAATTTATAGCCATCAAGAGAGATATTTAAGTAAACACTATTATGATAAAAGAGAACATACAATGAACTGATGCCAATAATAAATATATGCATCAAATGGCAAAGCATCTAAATTTATAAATATAAATGATGTATATGTGAAATGCTTATTAAAATAAAAATGAACATAAAATAAAAATAAACTGAATTGCAAAAAGAGATAAATAATAACATAATAATTGTAATAAACTTTAATTTTCCTCTCACAGAGCTAGAAAAATCTAACAGAAACCCAAGCAAAAAAGGAAAATATAAAACTGCACAAACCATTGGAGAATATAGAGATGAACTATGCTTGACATCTTCTAAATGGAGGCATTAAGGAATGTACATATTCTGAGCATTAAATGGTACACTTAAAATATATTGTGCGCCAGGACACTTTGATATTATAAAGGAACAGAACAAAAAAAGCAGAAATCTTATATGCATCATTTACTAAGCATAAAAAAAAATAACCAATACAAAAAAGAAAAAAGATGCAGATGTAAGTGGAAGCTGAATAATGACATCCTGGATGAATGCATAAAAGATAAACAAATTAGGACAAATAAATAATTATATAAAAAGGAATAGTAATAATGAAACAATACAATTTCTGAGTAGTCCTAGGAAGAAAAATTGGCTCTGATAATAGGCATTAACTAAATAAAATGAGCTCATGAATTGACTGTTAAATTTTAAAATCATAAAATTTAATGAATATACGAGCTCAAAATAAACACAAAAGACAAAATCTTGAAAATCATAGGAAATATAGTCAAAAAGAGAAAAAGTCCACCAAATTGATAAACCAAATGAAAAGTTCATTATTTTAAAACCTAACAAAATTGTTAACTCTTTAGCTAGCCTAAGCACAGAGGGAAAAAATTGTTAAAATAAAAAAAAGGAATTACAACAAAGAAGTAAAAAGAACTATTCCAAATTATCCTATTCCAAATTATATTGTGAAACTGATGATTTAAGCAAAATAGAAGATTGCCTACCAAAATGTGAAATAATTAAATAAATGGAACATGAAATAGAAACCTTGAATAATTCAATTTCTCAGAAAATTGAAGGACCAACAAACAAACTATGAAAGAAAAAGCATTCTGGTCAAAAAAAATTTACAGATAAATTATATTAAATGTTTAAAGAGCAATCTACCTATGCTACACAAATTATTCTCAAAAACTCAGATGAAGAACATCCTACCAAAGTGTTTTTGATGAGACAAATAAAAACCAAGTACCTGATTCATGGAAGCATCAAGGAAAGAGAATTATAAAGCAGTATCATTAATGAATATTGATACAAAAATTTGAAATAAATCCCAGAAAAAACTGCAACAATATATCATTCTATAGAAAGAGATAGATGATTGTATAGATATAGATATTCACTTTAATTAAGTTGGATTTGTGCCAGGGATGAAAGACTTGTTCAACTTTAGAAAAACATTTCGTATAATTGATTATATTACAAAAAAAAAAGCATCTCAAAAGACCTAATATATAAAGCTTCAAAAAAAATCTACAAGGTAGAACAGTCATTTATTATATATTTAAGAATGTATACAACAATGTAATAGAAGAAATAAAAACATAAATTATAAGCATAGAAAGAGTATTTTTAAACATTTTAAAGATATCTAAAACCAAAAGTTAGCATTATTTGCAATGAGGCATTAGAAATCATTCTAATGTAACTCAGGAAGGAGGAACTCTGTCAATTACAGAGACAATCCTGATCTTTATTTGTAGAAGGAATTGCCTTATTAGGAGTTCTGACCCTTATAATAACATAAATCATATCAAAACAACAATAAAAAACTCCATCTTAGTGTGTTTAATATGCAATGAAGTCTAATTTTGAGGATTTGAAGTTACTTTTTATTTTAATAATAATAGCTCCTTGTCAATAAAATCATTTTATACTGAGTATTTTGCATATACATCTCTCATCTGATACTCACAACAGTTCTATGAATATATCACAGAATTATAAAGTCCCAGAGCTGGACAAGACACCAAGACTACTGAAGAATCCCTTCTATGATATGGTTGATAAATGGTCACCTAACGTCACACTTTTAGATTGTTTGTTTCTTTCTTAAATTATATCAAGCCTAAATTTACTTGTTTTCTATATCCACCTTCTCCCTTATTCTGTACTCTGAAACCAAGCAGAAGAAGTTGAATTCCACTTCACCCTCAACTTCATGATTTTAGCTTTGCTTTCTAGGTTCTTCATAAAAATATAATTTTTGACCACATGAATCATCAGAATCAAGTTTTAATAAGTTCTTAGCCACATCATAGAGACAGTGAATCACTCAATCAGATTGACAAATTGCTGTCCCAAGTAGCCCTAAGCAGAGAGTGATCAACCACTACTGACCTTACTGAATTGACTCTCACCTAAAAGCACCCATGTATCTATATCCTTCTTTGGAAGATAAGCAGCTTTTTGGCTCCTCTTCACTGGGGTCAGCTCCCTTCTCTTAGAAAATGAGTCTACTATGTGCTACTTAATTCAAAGTGTGCAATAGTTTTCTTTTGTCTTGACATTTTCTTCTTACATTCCAACATGTAGCAAAGGACAAGATTCCCCTCTAAATTTTCAGATCTTTTTATTTTTCTTTTTAATGTTCGTGTTGAAGTTTTTCTGTTTTTATTTTGGTTGTCGTTGTTATTGTTGCAGTTGGTTGGAAGCATATCATTCTCCTGGATAATCTGGAGAGTGGATAAACATTTCTCAACTCTCTCTATCTTCTCTTCTAGGAGGGAGGTGAACCTATGCTCTGAACATAATAGTCATTTAAGGGTAATAGGATCTAGAGCTGGACAGCTGGACAGGACCACCAAGATCATCTAATCCAAAAAATTCTAGCCTGGTACCTATGAACTTCAATATATATATATATATTGAATTCAATATATATATATATATTGAAGTTCATAGGTACCAGTGAAGTTCATAGGTACCAGGCTAGGATTTTTTGGAGATATATATATATATATATATACATATATATATATATATATGTAACTAATTCAATATAATGTTTTCTTTTGTCATTTTATATATTTTATTTTAGGAACTTAAAAATGATTCTGAGAATGGGTCCACATGCTCAATCAGGCTGCCAAAAGAGTTTATGACACAAAAAAGGTGAAGAACTGAAAAATCCCTTCATTGTACAGATGGGGAAAATGAGGTCCAGGTATAATAGAGGGTTTGCCCAGAGTCACAAAGATAGTAAATGTCAGAGATAGTATTTTAATTCTGTCTTCTCATGTCAGAATCAATATTTTTCCATAATATCAGTTCAATTCTTTTTCAACAGTATATATTCAGCATCATATCATGTTGCTGAAAGATTACTAATGGTCCAGAAAAAAAGTATAATTTGAGCCAGTGTTTTATTTGTTTAAGAATACAGTGTGGTTCATCAGATCATCAGTATAGAGCTGAAATGAATCTCTAGATTCCAACAAGACTCCTTTGTTGTTGTTGTGTCCAACTCTTATGACCTTATTTGGGATTTTCTTGGAAAGGATATTACAGTAGTTTGCCATTTCCTTCTGTAGCTCATTTTACATTTGAAGAAACTGAGGCAAACAGAGTTAAATGACTTGCCAAGGTCACACTGCCAATGTCTGAGGCATTGAACTCTGGTCTTCCTGGCTCCAGACTCAGTGCTCTATCCACTGTGCCACCTAGCTGCCCCATGATCAAGCACTCTAGAGACAATCTTGTCCAAGTCTCTCATTTTGCAGATGAGGAAACTGAAGTCCAGGAAACTAAAATGATTTGATTTAGGTTACACTGTGACTAAGCACCCAAGACAAGATTCAATTCACTATCTTTTGAGTTCTGAGCCAGTGTTTCTCTGTATCCCTCTACAATGTGAGTGTTAAGATCATCATGTTGCTGATGATTTTCTAATGGACAAGAAGAAGTTAATTCCAGCTGGCACTTTGCTGTTTGTCAGGGAATAGAGTATGGTTCATGTCAAGCAAAATATTCAGACAGACTAGCTAGGCTGAAATCCACTTGAAGTAAAATATGGGGAATGTAACCTATGATGTGAGAGCACACTTCTTTATGCAGTTCCCCACTAGGCATGCCAACTTTTTTAAAAGTACTAAGCACCATGTTCATTGTGTTTGGTTAAGTATCATACCCTCAAAAAATAGCAAAAAGAACATGTACATATGTGTATAGAGTAAGACATTCAGGCTTGTTCTTGAAAGGAGTGGTTAGTGGAAAATGGTAGATATGGGAGAAAATAGCTTGCACAAAGAGAGAGGAGGGGAAGTGCAGGAGAGGTCAAAATAGAGCAACTTGGTACTAGCTGTTTAAACCAATATATGCATATATACATGTATGCTTATATTTTGGTGTGTATACATATATTATATGTGTGTGTACATACATTTATATGTATATTGAATGTTTGTACATATATATTCCTAGAGTCAGGAATACCTGGGTTCAAATATGGCTTCAGACACTTAACTAGCTATGTGACCCTGGGCATGTCACTTAATGTCTTTGCCTCAGTTTATTCATCTGTAAAATGGGGATAATACTAACAACTTCTCCCCAGGGTTGTTGTGGGGTATAATAATTGTAAAGCACCTAACATATTACATAATGATAGTAAATGTTATATAACTGTTATTATTCTCATCATTATTTTATTATTACATATATGTAATTTAAAATATGCACATACCTTCATGTATTTGTCTGTAAGAAAGCACATATCTTATATATGTATATAGCTTTATTATTATATATATACCAATATTTACATACATATGTATATATTTATATTTATCTAACACATGCACATTATTTAACTTATGCAAGGGGTGTGCTGGTAAATGTCTAACAACCAGCTTTCAGAAAAAAAGACATATGATACACTTTTAAATTCAATTCGCGTTATTAACATTTTCTCCATCATTTTCTTGTTTAGACAAGAAAACAATAAATCAAGCCCTAGTTTTTAGCCTTTACTGATTTCAGAAATACTGAACACTTAACAGTCAGCTCTTGGGAATGGGTATGAATTGGTTCCAATATATCCCTGTCTATATCAGTTTTCCTTAAGTCTTGAAATGTTTGTGATTGTTGAAATCATGGTAAGAAAGAAAAAAAAACAAAGAGCACTGTAAATTGATTATTCCATTTTATTTTAACAATCTATTGTCTACCTGGAAGAGAGAGAGAGGGGTGGTGGATAGAGAGTACACTTTGGAGTCAAAACTTGAACTTTGAAGTTCAAGTACAGCCTTTGACAAAATACTGTCTGTGCTACCATGGGCAAATAAAGCACTTCAATTCACAGTGCCCCATGCAGTTTCCTAAGACTATAAATCACAGACTGGTTGCTTATATGAGTTAGTAAAGGGAATTCTGATATGTGATATTCCTGATGCCAATGAAATTATAATTCTTTTAAAAAAACTGTGCTCTTAACTTTAAAAAAACAAGTTAAAATATGTATATATATTTATCAGCAACTGCACTTAAAATTAATTTTTTTCATAAATAATAATTGTACTTTAATAGTTCCTCACTCTGTATCTTTTTTCATTCTGTTGCTTACTAAGCTTTCTATTGCTGAATACATTTCCCTTTCATATGATATAGTCAGTATATATGTTACTCATTATTCTTTTGCTTTGCATGATATCATAGCAACCTTTCATTTTTTTCTATTTCCCATGTTGATTGTTATAATATCATTTTTATTGTAATTGTACACTATTTCATTAATATATTACAGTTTGTTCAGCCATCCACCAAGCAATTTGTATTTATGTTGTTTTCAGTTTGTTGCAATGACAAATAATGATGTTATTTGAGCAAATGTTTCATTTTTGCCTTTAAAATTCTTAGGATATAGTTCCAATAGCATTATTGAGCAGGGGCTTACTTTTGTGATTGGAAATACACTACCAGATTTTCCATGAAAAGACATTACCAATATGCAATTCCCCCAGTAATGTAGAAGTGAACCTATCTCTTCCCAACCTCACCAGCACTGTTTTGTCACTTTTCCTTATTTTTATTAAATTGAAAGAAGTGAAGGAGTAACTTAAAGATTTTTTAAATTATATTTCTCCTGATTATTAGTGAGACAGAATTTTCTCCCAATGATTGCTTAAATTTGTGCATTTTTTTGTAAGTTGTCTGCAACTTGTCCTACAAATGTCCTTTTAGATTTATCTAATAATAATTTATTATTGTCCTTGAATATCTGGATTGGTTTCTTGTCAACATTAGATGTTAAGTTTTTATCTGTTATATTTGCAACAAATAAGTTTTCCAATCTTTTATATTTATGCTATTTTCATTATATTGGTTCTTGTTATGCAATTATCTTAATTTTTTATGTTTTCAGATCCATCTATTGTAACCTCAATGATTTCTTCCTCTTTAATTAATAGTTAAAATTTTTATCTGCTCTCTACAATTGAGATAAGTATATTATTCCTTCCTAATGTTTTTATATTTCATTTTCTTTGATAAAATAGCTGTGATCAAGATGGATATAAACTGACTTTTTTAGAAAATTGTAAGATTAATGTCTTTAAAATTTGACTTCAGAAAATTAAGTGAATCTATTTTTTTAAGTATGCTATGAATTGAGAATGTCTTTAGCAGAATGTGAATTAATTTGGATATGACTATTCCCCTAAGCTCATTCTTTCTGGAGACTAAATATAACTTGTATGACAAAGGAAGGCATGCTACAAGTCAACTAATTGATTTTTAGGGAATAACAAAAATTCAAACTGATCACCAACCTCATTGCTGAAAGCAAAATGTTCTAAGTTACTCCCATCCCAGCCTTTCCTTGGCTTGTACAAGCTGAAGGAAATTCTGCATGTAGTGTAAGGATGTATTGTGAGCCAAGCACATGTTCCAACTGACTACTCATTTTTATTTAAGGGCAACACATAGGCAGGAAGTAAGAGTGGCTGCTCTCAAATGCATGCCAGTCTGGTATGGACCAATTGACCCAAAATCAACTGTAGAAGGCAACCATTGTGGCAGAACAATGGATGAAAGCTCACTCAGTGGTGCCAAAGAGAAATCCTAGCCCTAAAGAAGAATCAAGCAAGCAATGAAAAAGTATTTATTAATCATCTACTATATGCAAGGCATTATTCTAGGCATTGACTATCCAAAGATGAAAATAAAATAGTCTTTGCCCTTGAAGAGCTTAAATTCTCTGAAGAGAGATAACATGTATATAAATAAGCCCATATAACATATATACAGAATAAATGAAAGGTAAATTTATGGCAAAGGGAAAAGTCACTAGCAGTTTTGAGGATGAAGAAAGGTTTCATATAAAAGGGATCTTATGATCAGGGTTTTGAAGGAATAAAAGAATTTTAAGAAGCGGAAGTGAGGTGGGAGAACATTACGGGCTTGGAGGATAGCCAGTACAAAGATGAAAAGTGGAAGATGGAATGCCACATATGATTAATAGCAAGGAGGGAAGGTTGTTTGGACTATAGAGTAAGAAAACACAGCTATATATCATAAGATTTGAAAGAAAGGTTGGGACCATGTTGTTGTGAGCTTTAAAGCTAGGTGGAAGAACTTGTATTTGATCCTAGAGGCAATAGAGAGCCTTTGGAGTTTATTGAGCAGGAAAATTATATGGTCAGGCCTACACTCTAACCAAGTGGCCAGCCATCTCTTAAATTCTCATCCAGTTGCAATCTCTTGGATTTTTTGGACTTTTCTATTATGTCCCTAGGAACCTCACTATTAGAAAATCTTATCATCCTGTAAGATCAAATCAGCCTTAGTATTCTTATCTTATTAGCATCCTCTACTCCTCTGATTGGAAAGTAGTCATGAACTTCAAAACTTCCATTTAAAGAGGGGGCACAGGCCAACCATCTTTTCATTTCTCACCTGGTTTCATTCTTTTAGACTTCTTTAGACTTCTCTATCATTACTGCATGCCAAGTACCTTCTTCCCTCCTTATCTTTTCAGATTTCAGCATGTTTTCTTTCCCCATTAGAATGTAAGCTCCTTCAGAGCAGGCATTGGTTATTTTTTTTCTGTATTTGTATCCCAACACTTAGCACAGTGTCTGGCACATGGTATTCAATACATTTTTATTTCCTAGATGACTGGCAACTGTGTGGTTGCACCCCATGCCATCCCAGGGACTAGAAAGCCCAGCCTCTACCTTAAATATGCAGAAAAAGACAGGATGTTCTAGGAGAAAACACAATGAATTTGAGTCATAGAAGCTGGATTTACATATTGGTTCTGTTGTTATTTATGTGGCTTTGAGGAGGTAATAATCTCTCTGTGTCTCAATTGCCCTATTTAAAAATGATAGGATTGATTAAACCATCTTCAAAGACCTAACCAGCTCTACATCCTATGAGTCAAGGACCAAGCTCTTTGGTTAAGGAGGATTAATTCTCCTAAGGGAGTCAATGGTTGGGGTGGGGGGGCGATAGCACTATGGGGTGATTAAAAAAATACAAAGAGATTACAAAGAAGAGACTTGAGAAAATGAAATTAACAAAGAGACTGTTGAATTAACCCAGAATGAAGATGATGTGGGCATGAACTAGAATTTTAGGCCATGTTATTAAGGGGTACGGTTTAAATGGATGAAGGTAGAAGCTCGTGTTCAATCATATTGGCTGACCAAAGTCAGTGACTGACCTAGGGGAGGAGACAGCCATATGGTACAAGCCAAGAGGTATAGCCAAGACCTCTTTAACCCAAAATATCTCTTCTACTGGGCTTGTCATTGTTTCTTAAATGCCACCAATAACACCCAACATTGCCTTTGTGTTAAGACCTTCTGTTGCCACATGTCCTATTATAAAATTAAAATAGCTCAAGAACAAAGGTTTTTAGCCTTTTTTTGTGTTCCATGGATGTCACTGGCAGTCTTAAAAAGCCCAAAGACTTCTTCTCAAAATAAGGTTTTTAATTGAATAAAATAAAATGCAAAAGCTTACAAAAGAAACCCATTAAATAATAGTGATCAAATATTATGGAGGTAGAAATGACATGATATGGCAACTGATTTGGGTATGTGGATAGCGAGGAGTCCAGTCTAACACTAAGGCTCTGAGCCGAAGATTAGAGTCAAGGTAATAAGAGCCCTAAGAAGGGATTCTGATGTTTCTGATATCTTGTAACATTCTTACAGTTTCAGCTTGGATCTTTCTCAGATGAAACAAATGGCACGTTTAATTTGACTTTTCAGCATCTCTGATTTATGTCACTGTCTTTCCATTTACACAGTCACCACTCTAGTTCAGACCCTAATCATCTTTCACCTGCACTATTGCAATAACATTCTAATTGGTTTCCCTACCCCAGGTCTTTCTTTACTCCATTTCCAGCCTCCATTTAGCTGACAAAGTGATTTTCACAAAGCACAGATCTGACTATGTCACTCTAATATACAATGGTTCTCCTAATTACCATCAGGGTCTTTGATATTGGAAGCCTTTCACAACCTGCCCCTTCCTATCTTTCCCATCTTCTTATGCTTTATTCCCTTCCACACACTCTACAATCCAGGTACAATAACCTTACTATTTCTCATACATGACACTCCATCTCCTCACTCAATGCATTTACACTGGCTGTTCCTCATGTTGGGAATGCTCTCCTTCCTTACCTGTAACTCTTAACTCTCTGGTTTCCTTCAAGACTCAGTTCAAATGCCTACATCTGCAAGATACCTTTCCTGTTCTGCCACCTTCCTTCTCAATGCTAGGTCCTTCCTCCTAAGATAACGTTCAATTGTTCGGTTAATTTTTCAGGAAGGTCAGACTCCTTATGGAGTTTTCTTGATAAAGATACTGGTTGCCATTTCCTTCTCCAGCTCATTTTAAAGGTGAGGAACTGAGGCAAATAGGGTTAAGTGACTTGCCCAGGGTCACACAGCTAGCAAATGTTTGAGGTAGATTTGAACTCAGATCTTCCTGAATCCAGGCCCAGCACTCTATCTACTGCACCATCTAGCTGCCCCAAGATTATGTTACATTTACACAATCTAAATATATATGTGTATTATGTATGTATGTGTATATGTATGTATATATGGGCAGCTAGGTAGCATATTGACTAGTGTTAGGTCTGAAGTTAGGAAGACTCATCTCCCTGAGTTCAAATTAGGCCTCAGGGGGCAGCTATGTGGTACAGTGGATAGAGCACCAGCCCCAAAGTCAGGAGGACCTGAGTTCAAATCCAGCCTCAGACCAAACACTTGACACTTACTAGCTGTGTGACCCTGGGCAAGTCACTTAACCCCAATTGCCTAAAAAAAATAAAATTAAATTAAAAACAAAATTAGGCCTCAGACACTTGCTACCTGTGTGACCCTAGGCAAGTCACTTGGCCCTGTTTGCCTCAGTTTCCTCATCTGTAAAATGAGCTAGAGAAGGAAATGGCAAACCACTTTGCCAAGCACTGGTGAGTACTATTGTTATCTTCTTTAAAACAAATAATGAGATTGAGTTTAAATGGCTTGACACTGCTGGTAAATGTCTGAAGCCAAATTTGAATTCAGGTTTTCCTGACTCCAGAGCCAGTGCTCTACCCACCATGCCATATAACTGCCTCGATGAACCTTTTATTTTTCTATTATATTTTCACATGGATTTTTCAAACTTAAGCCAAGATTCTCACTCTCTTTCTTTCTCTTTTCCTTTCCCCTACTCCCTCATATAGCCAACTCTAAAACAGGCAATGAGGGGTTATAAGTCAGTCAACTAATATCTTTGCCAAGAAAACTCCAAATGGAGTCATAGTCAGACATGACTGAAATGACTAACAACAAATACACACACATCTATGTATATAGATGTGTGTATGTATATGTACTCATACATATATGTGTAGTTATACACACACATACTATAGACATAGTTATTTGTATATTGTCTCACCCATTAGAATCAGAGCTCCTTGAGGGCAAAGGACTACATTTTTGCCAGCACTTATCATAGTCCCTACCATGTAATAAGCATTTAATAAAAACTATCCTAAATGCCTGCTTTAGAGATGTATGAGGGAGTAAGGGAAAGGAAAAGAGAACGAAAGAGAGTGAGAATCTTGGATTAAGTTTGAAAAATCCATGTGAAAATACAATAGAAAAATAAAAGGTTCATTGAGGCAGTTTTGTGGCATGGTGAATGGAGAGCTAGCTCTGGAGTTAGGAAAATCCAAATTCAAATCTGGCTTTAGACTTTACTAGCAGTGTGACCCTGGGAAAGTCATTTAACCTCAGCCTCATCATTTGCTTAAAAAAAGATAACAATAGCAATTGCCAGACAAAATTGTGAGAGTCAAATGAGATAATATTTGTAAGGCATTTAGCAGTATCTGGCATGTAGTAGGTGCTTAATGAGGGCCCAACCCTATTCCCAAAGCTTCACTATACTTATTAACAATGTCAAGCTGAAAAATATAAGTTCATTTCTTAATTGAAAAAAAAGGTTATTCACTAAAAGTGCAGCCTAGCATCAGACACTTTATGTGAGTCAATGCCATAGCAAAATACCTACACAAACAGATGTAAGATAATGGTGGTGTGGTACCCTGACTCACCACTCTTCATTATAAAGATATGGAAAGATTTGATCTAGTTGCATATTCAAGAGAATGGGCCATGTTTAGTAGATTTACTTTGATTTGAACTTCCTTTGACAGTTTGGTCCAGGGCTTCCAAATTATGTGCAAGGAAGATGGATATCAAAACCTTTCATAACTTCCATTAGCTAGGATGAAAGTTATATTACCAGAACAAACATACTGAATCACTCCCATAGAATCACCCCCAAGATAGTTCCTTAAAACTTCCAAAGGGGCCATGGCCTCTGGACATGGGGACCAAGTACCAACCTAGAATTAAACTGATCAATCTACCCCCTCTTGACTTCACTTACATTCACCTAGCCACAGATTTACAGGATCATGATTTCAAACTGCAAGGAACCTCAGAAGTCATCTAGTCAAAATTCATCATTTTAGAAATGCAGACACTGAGGCTCAAAGGGATTGAGTAATTTATTGTAGGTCACACAGGTTGTAGTAAATGGAAGAGTTAAGATTAAAACTCGGGCCCTCCAAAATCCAATTCTTTCCCCATTGCCTCATTCTGCCTCCTGTTCAGAGAGTTAGGAATCAGTTCCTTAAGAGCAGGAATTGTTTCATTTTTTTGTTTTTGGTGTTTAGCATAGTACCTGGCATGCAATAGGCATTTCATTGATTTTTTTTTATTGACTGATTAAATGAGTGTAACCAGTTATTGTTTACTTAGGTGGGACAGACCCAAGATGGCAGACTAAAAGCAGTGACTTACTTGAACTCTCCCCCAAACTCCTCCAAATACCTGTTAAAAAATTACTCTAAACAAATTCTACAACAGCAGAACCCACAAAAAGACAGTGAAACAAATTTCCAGCTCAAGACAACCTGGATGGTTGATGGGGAAAAGTCTGTTGCACCCAACTGGGAAAGAAGCACAGTTTAGTGTACAGGCAGTACAGGCAAAGATGGGACCCTCAGAAAATCTAGAGCAGTCCTCAGGGGACTGAATCATGAGCAGCTGTGGCAGTTTCCAGACTTGTCAATTCACAAATGCCAAAGAAAACATTGGAATTTCATTGGAAATTCCAATTGGAAACTCATTGGAAAGGTCTGTCAGACCTCTGGGAGAAAAGGCCAGAGCTGAATAGAAAATTTGACTTTCAAATACAAGACACAAGAGAAGGATGAAAAGGTAAACTGGAAAAAGAAATCATAAGGGACTTATTAAGTTGAACTGTTTACAATCCTACATGGAAAGATGATATTTATAACTCATGAGACCTTTCTCAGTACTAGGGTAGTTGGAGGGAATATATATAGACAGAGCACATAGTGTGAGTTGAAAATGAAGGCATGATAACTAAAAAATAAAATTAAGGGGTGAAAGAAGATTGTACTGAAAGAAGGAGAAAAGGAGAGATAGAATGGAGTAAATTATCTCACATAAAAAAACAAGAAAAAGTTTTTACAGTGGAGGAGAAGAGAGGAGGGGAGAAGGAATGAGTGAATCTTTCATCAGATTTGGTTTAAGGAGGGAATAACATCCACACTCAATTGAGTATGGAAATCTATCTTACCTACAGGAAAATAGGGGGAAAGGGATAAGAAAGAAGATGATAAAAGGGAGTACGGGTTGGGGGAGGGGATAACCCAAAGCAAACAATTTTGGGGAGACACAGGGTCAAAGGAGAAAACAGAATAAATGGGATGGGATAGGATGGAGGGAAATATTGTTAGTATTTCACAACATGACTATTATGGAAGTGTTTTGTGTGACTACACATGTATAGCCTATAACAAATTGCTTGCCTTCTCAATGCAGGTGGGTTGGGAGGGAGGAAAGGAGAGAATTTGGAACTCAAAGTTATAAAAATGAATATTAAAAATTGTTTTTACATGCAACTGGGAAATAAGATATACAGGCAATGGGGTATAGAAATCTATCCTGCCCTATAGGAAAATAAAGGGGAATGAGGTAAGAGAAGGGTTTGATGATAGAAGGCAGGGCAGATTGGGGGAAGGAGCATTCAGAATGCACACTGCTTTGGGGTAGGGGGAGGGGAGAGATGGGGAGAAAATTTGGAATTCAAAATTTAGAACTCAAAACCAAAATAAATAGATTAATTTTTTTTAAAAATTGTTTATTCCCAAGAATGTTCACTCTTCCCTAGGGAATAAATAAGAAATCTTCCCATTCTCTGATTCTCATAATTCTTTGTATGCATACATTCTAAATCAGAGGCTTTTAACCTGGGATCTCTGAGAGATTTCAGGTGCCCCATGAACTTGGATTAAAAAAAATCTTCACTGAACCCTAACTGAAATTAAACATTTCCTTAAAGTTTGAATTTTTAAAAAAAGAAACAACATATTGAGAAGAGTCCCATAGGCTTACCAGGTTGCCAAAGGGGTATTTAATACAAAAAAAAGGGCTAAGAATCCTTCCTCTAAGGTATAAACTACCAATCTTATGGACATTTTATTCAGCATCTTGTTGACACTCTAAATAACAGTATATGGGTATGCACTTTACCAGAATTTATTCCTTGCCTTAATTTTCCAAAGAAGAGAGAAAAGTACAATGGGGCCAAGAGGAAAGCCAACAAGACAGACAATTTTGAAACTTTTTTTTTTAGTTTTTCTGCTCTAAATTTATTTTTTATGAAATCAAAGATCAAAACTTTTTTTAGGGGCAGCGAGGTGGCGCAGTGGATAGAGCATCAGCCCTAGAGTCGGGAGGACCTGAGTTCAAATCCAGCCTCAGACATTTGATGCTTACTAACTCTGTGACCCTGGACAAGTCACTTAACACCGTTGCCTAACCAAAGGAAAAAAAAAAGTAAAAATTTTTTTTTGAGATAAGGTGTTTCACTTACCTTAAGTTCTCTCCTTCTCTCTTACACATAAGCATTTATTAATGTGTTCTTTTGGCCACTGTTAATCTACCAGGAGATCACAGACCTTGCCATTTTTGTTCTTTTGCTAAAGAGAAATAGAGTCCTTCCCAGTGGAGGCTTCCAAAGCTTTTATTCCAGAAACTCTTCCAAAGGAACTGTACTACAATGAAGTGACTGCACAAGCTATAGATATTTCTTCTAGAAAAAGCACCTTCTAAATCAGAAGAGATTTGAGCCAGAAAAAAAAAAGAAATTTGATGATTTTGTTGAAAGAAAAAACTAAAGAGAAGAATAAAGGATCCAGGAGTAAAAGCAAGTGAGTTGCCAAAAAATGTTTCTCCACAAAAAGAGAGGAATGGTCAAACACACAACTAGAATCCAAATTATTTCCTTGACTTTGTTCATGAGCCTTCTAAGGGATGTAATGATTGTTAAGTTTTCCTTTAAATCTCAGCTTCTCCACCTACAAGTTAAAAAACAGAAAAACCTACTCTTTCCTAATAATGTAGGCATGTTCACTAGTCAACATCAAAGAACAGGACACACGTAATATATTTTACTCATTAAATATTGCATATCAGAAACAAGAGATTTATTTTTAATAAGAAAAGGTGACATTTCATTTATTCAAAGTGAAATTGCCTCCTTTTCAATATTTTGATCAACACTTAAACAAATGTTCCATTAAAATAAATCTGTGAATCAGAAGAAATTATTACATTTAGAAGTAAAAAAAAACAAACCATGATATGAATAAAGGGATATTTAATTATTGTAACACAAGAGAAACATAAGATGTTTAAAGCTAAAAAGGACTTTTGAGTTCATCTAGATGAGAAAACTAAAGCCAAAAAAGAGGTCAGATAAAAGCCTCAAGTTTATATTACTTTAGGGGAATGATCAAGGCTGAAACCAAGTTTCCAGGTTTTTGTGGGTATATGGAGCTTCCAGTGAGGAAGTTCCTGTACCAACACAGCTTGGCATCAGCTCTGTCACTTTCAGTCTTAGAGACATGCTTGGCCCACTAAGAGATTAGCAATTCACAAAAGGCTGGTCTTATAAACATCGGTACTGGAAAAACTAAGAAAAATGCACATTTCTCAGGCCAACAAATATCTAAATAGGTAGTCTAGTGGTTCCTAATGTATTTTGTTCCATGTACCCCTTTCAAAAATAATAACAAAAAAAAAAAGATTTTGTGTAATTTCCAGGGTAATTTAATATATTACTCATACTAATCTTTTAGATTTTTTTATAAGTACTAATAATAACTGCAAATAATTTTCCCCAAAAAATTAAAATTTATATTTTATAAGTATAAAACATAAAATTTTATTCTACCTATAAGTATAAAAACTAAATACAAAATTATAAAACTATAATTATAAAATAAATATAATTATGAGATCTGGGTCATTCTATGAGAATTAAAAGAAGCAATCCAAAAAGACCTAATATGTTTACTA
>NW_020940360.1:3846294-3881147 GCF_900497805.2 Vombatus ursinus
TATTCATATATAAGCTTTTTTCAATATTGGGCTTTTTTATTTTAATAGAAGTTTGCAACATTTGACTCAATACCAAACACAGTCTTAAATCTGGTTCTATATTAAGTTTACTACTGTGATTTTATTTAAGACAAGAATAAAGAAGTTATTTTAATATGAGTTATTATGCACATGTCCAGCAATCATGGTTTTTAAATCCAGCAATCATGGCATTTGTGATGCAAAAATGAAAATGTTTCTAAATCTTGATCATGTGATTTCACAGTTCATGAGATGTGAATACAGAATAACAGCAGGGAAGAAGGGAGTTACTTTGATATACAGAGAGCAAATTAGGGCATGCATGTGAATGTGACTATCCATTGGGAACTGGTTTGTGTTTAAGCCCCTGTTGTGGTTTGGAAACAATTTGATGACAAGTTAAGAAACTGTAGAACACATTACACTTAGAAGCAGACTCTGATGTAATTGTTGTACAAGCAACAAAATCATTGTGCTTATGATCATGAAGGTTTCCAATTGCTATAGAAATAAACTTATAATGTTTCAAAAATGTACATGCTTATTGTAACAGAGAGAAAATATACTTGTAACATAATTGGACAGTTATTTACTGCTTAAGGTACCATTAATGATGAATCTTTCCACACTTGGATTAGTTTTCAGCAGACAAACATAAATTACAGCAGGGCTTGTATACAATGTTTTGTTTTTGGTTTTTAGGCATTTTTAAAACTCAGTAGAATCTAATAGACTCCATGCTCTACTGACGTAGCCTTCAAAAATTTTCCATTCCATGATGATGTGTTGAATTAGGATATTAGTTACTTTGGAATCTCATTTAGGTATTGGTATCTCTAATAGATGATGAAACAGAATTTATATAATTTATTCAAGGGCACACAACTGGTTAGCTGTAGAACCAGAAATATAACTTAAGTTATCTGATTTCAGTATGAGTTTGCTTTTCATTGCAATATATTTTTTTTAATTTTTGTGATTTTGTGTAATAGATTAGGCACACCATTCATAAGAGTAAATGACCATAGTAATCTAAGGTTTGATAAACCCAAAGACCCTAGCTTTGAGAGCAATTACTCACCATTTGATCAAAATTGCTAGGAAAACTGCAGAGCAGTTTAGAAGAAACTAGGTATAACCAAGAGGCAGCTACATGACTCAATGGATAGAGAGCACTGGGCCTAGAGTCAGGAAGACCTGAATTCAAACGGGCCAAAGATGCTTACTAGCTATATGACCCTGAGTAAGTCACTTAACCTCTGTTTGCTTTAATCCACTGGAGAAGGAAATGGCAAACCACTCCAGTATTTTTGCCAAGAAAACCCCATGGACAGTATGATCCACAGGGTCACAAAGAGTTGAACATGACTGAATGAGAAATTACAAGAAAGCATAGGCCAACATCATTTCATACCATATACCAAAATAAAGACAAAATAGAGAAATGATTTAGAAAAAAAAAGGATGATATGTATATATATATATATATATCTGTATATATATCTGTATATATATATATGGGGGGTATATGTATATATGTACATACATATATGTATGTGCATGTATATATATATATTTTACAGTAATTCTCTCTGATAAAAGCCTCATTTGTCAAATATACAAGAAAATGAGCCAAATTTATGAAAATAATAGTCATTTCCCAATTGCTAAATGGTCAAAAGATATAAACAGACGGTTTTCAGAAGAAAAAATCAAAGCTATCAATAGTCACATGAAAAAAATTCACCACTATTGACTAGAGAAATGCAAATTAAAATAACTCTGAGATACCATCTCACACCTATTAGATTAACTAACATGACAGAAAAAAATAACAAATGCTGGAGAGGATATGAAAAAATGGGGACATTCATGCACTATTGATGGAGTTGCAAAGTGGTCCAAGCATTCTGGAGAACAATTTGGAGCAACACCTAAAGGGCTATAAAATTCTGCATACTCTTTGACTCAACAATACTAAGTCTATGTCCTAAAGAGATCAAAGGAAAAGGATAAGGGCCTATTTGTACAAGAATATTTATAGCAGTTCTTTTTGTGGTGGCCAAGATTGCCCACTAAACGCAGAATGGCTAAACAAGTTGTGGCATATGATTGTGATGGAATACAAGATGAAATACAAGAATACATGAAATATAAGAAATGACAAACAAGATGGTTTCAGAAAAATATGGGAAATCTTACATGAACTGATGCAAAATGAAGCAAGCAGAACAAGGAGAATACTGTTCACGATAATAGCAATATTGTAACAATGATCAACTATGAAAGACTTAACTACTCTGATCAAGACAATGATCCAAGACATTTTCAAAGGCCCCATGATGAAAAGTACTACCTGCCTCTAGAGAAAGAAGTGATGAACTCTGAGTGCAAATTGAAGCATATTTTTTCACTTTATTTTTCTTGTTGTGTGTGTGTGTGTGTATGTGTTGCAACACAGGTAATATGGCAATACGTTTTGCATGACTTCATATGTGTTGTCAATAACATATTGCTTGCCTTCTCAAGGGATGAGTGAGGGATGGGAGGGAGGGAGAAAATTTGGAACTCAAATTTTAAAAAAATGAATGTTAAAAAAATTTTAATGTAATTTTAAAGACACGTTATCTTAGACTACATTGAAAGCAGGTATAGTGTCCTGAAAGAGAAACAATGTAGTCGTGTCATAAACAGAGTAATGTATTCAGGTTGGAATGATATGTTTTAGGAAGTGCATAGATTAGTTGGAAATATCCAGGATGGGAGAAATTCTGGAGAACATACTGTATGAGTATCACTGAAGGAACGGGGAAATAATAGCCTAGGTAAGAGAAAACTAGGGGGTACGGAGAGACATTTTAGCAGTCTTCAAGTATTTGAAAGGCTATCATGAAGATGAAAACTTTTACTAGTTCTACTTGGTCCCAGAGTGAAAAACTATGACCAGTGGCTACAAGCTGAAAAGAGGTAGTTTAAAGCTTGATGTAAGAAAGACCTTCCTATGAGTGAGAACTGCCCACAAGTGAAATGAACTGCTTCAGGAGGTAGTGGTTTCCTCACCTGAGGTCATTAAGCAAAATATAAATGACAATGTGTTAGCAGTACTGTAGGGGGGATTAATGTTCAGGTATGGGTTGGGCTAGAAGGCCTCTCAAATCCCTTTCACAGAAAGAAGGAAGGGAGAAATGTAACAATGAAGGAACAAAAGAAGAATTTATTAAGTGCTTACTGTGGTTTGTGTCAGGCACAGTGCTAAGCACTGAGGATACAAGTGGGGAAAAAAAAGACAGTCCCTGTCCTCAAGGAGCTTATATTCTAATAGAGGAAAACAATACACAGAAGAGAGCTGAAAGTAGGTAGGTGAGAGAATGCAAGGAGTTGAAGGGACCCTTCACAAAGGCATGATGTTAAAGTCCAGAAAAAGGCAGTAATTGTAGAATGAAGGTAGACCAGCCTCAAGCCTTTCATGAAATAGACACCCCAGCATGAACTCACCAATGGGAGAAGCAGGTACAGTCTTGTGGGGTATTATTCAATGGTGAATAGTTCTCATGAACAGAAGGATATTTCGGGATGAGGAGACATTGGGTGCCAAGGAAAATTTCAGGATGATGTGACAGTAGAAGGGGCATGATTTTGAGGTTCAAAGTACTGTCTACTTTGAGTTTCTGTGATTCTCCAACAGGTGATGGTAAATATTCTTTCTACTGGCAAGAAAACTGTTGTCCAAGCTTTAAATTGACTTAAAAGAATCATATAATCCTGATGCTGGTAAGAAGTTAATTTCAGGTTGCATAGCTAAATCATTCTAGGTAGGTCAGATATGGAAGGAGTGTGTATATATGTGTGTGTGTGTGTGTGTGTGTGTGTGTGTACATTTATATGGGTGAAATATATGTGTAAAAGAGGGAGTTTAGAAATCATTCAACTTTGTTTAAATGTAGAAAAGTCAAATTCTCTGGTCATTGAATTTCTTGTTTCTGATTCTGTACTCAGAAAAAAATAGGGGGTAGGGAGGGCACTTTCAATCAGTCATTTATTATTTTGTTAGTTTTCTTTCTTTCTTTCTTCCTTTCTTCCTCTCTTTCTTTTTTTCTTTCTTTTTTTCCTTCCTTCTTTCCTTTCTACCTATCATTCTTTCTTGTTAGGAAATATGCTTGGGACTGATATTTGGGAGCTGGCTTCATTTGTATCTCTAAACACTGAGGTTATTTATATAAGGCTACAGGTGAGACATGAACCAGGAAGATATATGGCAACCAAAGGTGGCTACAAATGTCCCAAGGGTTTGATTATGGGTAATAATGTGCTGATTATAGCAACACCAGAATATCACAGAGTCTCTTCAGTAAAGCACAAATAATCAAAAGAGATAAACTCTGAAAACCCATACAGAACAAAATAATAATAAATGGAGGAAATATGCTATGGTACTTTTGTTAATTAGTCATTTTTCAATTGTGTCCAACTCTTCATCATCTCTTTTAGGGTTTTCTTGGCAAAGATATTGGAATGGTTTGCCATTGCCTTCTCCAGCTCATTTCACATATGAAGAAACTGAGACAAGCAGGGTTAAGCAACTTGCCCAGAGTCACACAACTAGTAAGTGTCTGAGGCCAGATGTGAACATCAGGAAGATGAATCTTTCTAACTTGAGGTCCAGTGCACTATCCATTGTGCCACCTAGCTGCTATTGTACAGACTAGACATACAATTGACTGTTTCACTGAGCTGACATTTATAGAGTGTCCTAAAAGTCTTAGTGCAATTTAAATCTTTAGTAGCTTAAAATTGCACTAAGATTTTTGTAACACTCTATAATGTTTATATTTGGGAGAAGTACTGTGGATGGACAATGAGTTGGATATAGAATGGAACAGGAAGATAATAGCAGGGAGTATTGCATTTGGGAAGTTAGAGCTTTCAACATACCAAGATGCTGCCTAATAGCTAGGTGGCACAGTGCAGGGAGCAGTGGGCCTGAGGTCAAGAAGGTCTGATTTTAAATCTGACCTCAAGCACTTGCTAGCTCTGTGACCCCGAGCTAGTCACTTAGTCTCTTTCTGCTTCAGTTTCCTCAATTACAAAGTTGAGATAATAATAATACCTACCTCCTGAAAATGTTGTGAAGATCAAATGACACAGTATTTTGTAAAGAGCTTAGCACAGTGCCTGGCACACAGAGGACAATTAATAAATGCCTGTTTCTTTACTAGCTACCTGACTCTAAATGTCATCTTTTGAATACAGATACTCTCCCTTTTATCAGGGATGACTGTTAATCTGGGAACATTATAATCCTCAGATAATCAAAATTATGAATGACCTAAAAGATAGTGAAGGGATAGACACAAAGAGGGTGCAAGTAGTCTATAGCATATTTCCAAGAATGATGTATCTTCAAGAGTACAGTATATCATCAAGGAAATGCAAGATTAGAAAAGAAGGTGGGTAGACTATATAGTAAAAATAAGCATTAAGACATGGATGATCCAACTGATGGGACAACTAGGTGGCACAGTGAATAGAGTGCCAGGCATGAAGTCAGGAGGGCCTGCATTCAAATCCAGGCCTCAGACATTTACTAGCTGTGTGACCCTGTACAAGTCACTTAACCCTGTTTGGCTCAGTTTCCTCATCTGTAAAATAAGCTGAAGAAAGAAATGGTAAACCACTCCATTATCTTTGCCAAGAAGACCTTAAATGGGTCACAAAGAGTCAATTGAAATGACTGAACAACAACAAAATCCAAGTTATGCACTGGTACCCATGAAATATAAAAAGACCTTAGGAAAGATTTTTAGAATATGTGCTAGAATCCAAAAAGATGAGAAGGCGTGCACTGATAGACTGAATATTCCCATCATATCGATGAGATCATAGAACACTGCTGAAAGACTATCTTCAACAAAGTACCACTAAAGTGGATTCTTGCACAAAGTCTTACCCCAGTGCTCACCATGGCATAAAGGTGACAATCGGTGCTTAAAGGCTATGCCAACAGCATAAGCTCTGGCAGGCTCTACCATTCTGGAAAGGCTTCAAGAATGGACCCAACCACACACTGAAGCTGCTTACTAAGACAGTCCTAGCTAAGGATGCACAAGATCACTGCCAATAATCTGGTTGCTCATGTATTTCTTTTTAATCCATGGCAACAAAGAAATCAATAACCTAGAGTTGACCATGATAAGGAACACCTATAATCATTGCTAATCATTGCTACTGGGGAAGGCAATGCTAGCAGATCTCTTAACTCAGGAGTTCTGAACTGTAGTGGACAAGGTCAATTGGATGGCCCCCCCAAAACTGGGCATTATATATGGTGAATCATAGGGGATACAGAAAGAGCAGGTCTAATTTCCTGTGCTGATTAGAGTGGGATCTGGACCATGAATATCCCTTGCACTTACAACCTAGGCAAGATAAGGAAACCCAGTCTTTAGAAAAATATAAATTAAAAAATAAACACAAGTATTTTCAATGATCTAGTCTTGTATTGCCTTCCTGTGGGACTTCTGCAGTGATCATGGCAGACTAGCAGGAAAGAAGTTGGTAAGAATCAGAGTTTTTGTATCATCTATAAATTTTAAAGTTTACTGTTGGTACTCTAAGTGTGAAGTCTATGTCCTACAACAAGTGACAAGCTATTCTAGTGGAGGAGTGGAATCATAAGATCAAATCACCCTTTTCCTTGGGTAGCTAGGTGGTGCAGTCTATAGTGGGCTTGGAGATAGAAAAATTTGAGTTCAAATACTCCCTCAGGCACTTACTAGCTGTGTGACCTGGTACAAGTCACTAAACTTTTCCATTTCAGTTTCTGTCTCTGTAAAATGAGGATAATAGGAACACCTACCTACCATAGAATGAGATGTATTTTTTTGATAGGACTAATATGGGAATTTGTCTTTCTTAACTTACCTACTTATATAAGATCATGTATGTAAAGGGCTTTGCAAACCTAAATAACTCTATAAACAATAGCTGTTAAAAGCTGTTTTAAAAAAAGTATCCAATTAGGCCACATTAAGTCAATTGGAATTTTTTTGATTTTTCTCATTTCTTCTATATTCTGTGAATTAGAATTCCCCCATCCTCAACCCAGACTCAGATACAGTGTTAAAATATGTTAAATGTAAGAAAACCTCTATCTTTTCATTTGGAGTATTCCAAAAATGCATATATTCTATAAATCATTATTCCATTTTTCCAATATTAATTGGAGGGTGAGTCCCACAAATGTGTCTATAATACACACACATATTTCTACCTATTTTTATATCCATCCATCTATCTATCTATGTGTTGTTATCTAATCATGTTTAAGTCATGTCTGACTCTTTGTAACCCCTTTTGGGATTTTCTTGGAAAAAATACTGGAGTGATTTACCATTGTCTTCTCCAGCTCATTTTACAGATGAGGAAACTGAGGCAAACAAGGTTAAGTGTCTTTCAAGATCACACAACTGGTATATGTATGAGGCCAGATTTGAACTCAGGTCTTCCTGACTCCAAATCCAGCAGGTTCTCTCTCTCTCTCTCTCTCTCTCTCTCTCTCTCTCTCTCTCTCTCTGTCTCTCTCTGTCATCATAGAATGATGATAATTCTGCTTTGTATTCTGGGTTTTCCTTCCTTCAGACAGGATTTGTAACATTTCACATGATAGAATAGAGTTTTTCTCAGATATTATCCATGGTAGTTGAATGGACTGGGGTACTCTTGCTAAAAATTCAAATGTAAAATTCATTCCTTCAGATTCCAGAAGAGCCAGAGACCATCTCCAGGGAGAAATGTGTTATTCAATTTTCAGATAGAGTGGAATGTTAAAATGTATGAGGAATGTTCGTACCAGGAAACCTGTTTTGAGAAACAGTGAAATTTCATACTCTACTGAGAGTCTGAAATGTGCTCGGGATTCTCAAAGAACACACTGAGAGCAATTCATAAATGTTTAACTTGGAGCAGCCTAGAACTTATCTTGAAGGCCTCTTCTGATGTGTCATCATGGCCTGGAAATGACTGTGATTTCAACAGCTATGGAAGTGAGCTTGAGCAATGGCAGGTCCACTAAGCTAAAATATCCTCAAGAATGGGTCCACCAGCAATGACAAACTATGCTACCCAACTCCTGAAGGAGAGATGGTAGATTAATACATAGAATGAGATGTATTTTTTTGATATGGCTAATATGGGAATTTGTCTTTCTTAACTATATATATATATATGTGTGTGTATATATATGCATATATATATTTGTTACAATGGTTTTAATTTTCTTTTTTTCTCCATTGGGAAGAAGAAAAATTAAATACAAAGCAAATGTCAAAATCACTTATAGCTCTTTTGTGATAATTAGAGTCTTGAATTAACATTCAAACTGCCTAATGAAATAATGTATGCAAAATGAATAATCATTAAGCAGCTTGGAATAATAGCTAGAGTTCTGGACTTTCAGGCAGGTAACAAGCTTTTATTGTGTACTTATTCTGTGCTTGACACTGTGGTAAGTATTCAGGATACAAATACAAGGAAAAAATAAAATAAAATAAAAAAGGACAGTGCTTGTCCTTAAGGATCTAATGCAAGAAAACAATACCTATAAAAAAGGTGAAAAGTGGGGTGGGGATGAGAAGAATAAAAGTATGGGGGACAGGGGAAAATAATGGTAGTAAAGTCTGGAGACTCAGAATCCCAGCTAAGAGGAATGAAGCATGGTGGGCTCAGGCCTATCCCCAAAATGGAGGCCTCAATATGAAGGAGGGTCGCATCTTAGGAGGATATTCCAGGAAGAAAAGTAACGACATAATAAGGAAAATAAAAATTGGAATAAATTTTGGGTTCAGATACTACCTCTGGAAATTATTGTGTGACCTTGAGTAAGTCATTTAATTTCTAAATGCCCCCAAGCAAGTCCCTGAGATATTTATGTAAGGTACAGACTTACCTTAATGTACTCTGCTACAATGGAAGAAGTTCCAACCTCTGGAGTTCCTCTACCACTGAAATAAAAAATCTCTCTACATGTATTTGTACATGTAACTAATATTATTGATCTGCATACAGTTGTTGCTGTTGTTCAGTCATGTCTGACTCTTCCTGACCCTGTGTGCCATGATACATCAATTCTGTCCACGAGGTTTTCTTGGCAAGGATACTTGAGTGGTTTGCCATTTCCTTTTCCAGTGGATTAAGGCAAACAGAAGTTAAGTGACTTGCCCAGGGTCACATAGCTAGTAAGTGTCTGAGACCAGATTTGAACTTAGGTCTTCCTGACTCCAAGCCCATTGCTCTATCCACAGAGCCATCTTGCTGTCCCTCTATACACAGTAGTGCCTCAATAAATGTGGTTGACTGACCAATAGAATCTCCATAAGTGGGTAAGAAAGGAAAAGAGAAAAATAGGAAAAGAGAGAAAAAATAGAAATATAGGGATACATATATGTATTTATGTATATATATATATGCCTCTATCTCTATCTATATAGATATATCTCTATCTCTATACATATCTATAGCTATCTATTCAGAGAGAGAAAGAGAGAGAGAGAGAACACAATGTAGTATGGTGGGAAATGGCTCTGTTTGGAGTCAGAGTGTCTGGGTCCTAATCCCAGCTCTGTTATTTCCATATGTGACCTTGGGCAATTACTTAACATTTTTGGTCTCAGGTTTCTCATCTGTAAACTGAAGGGACTGATCTAGATGACCTGAGGTCCCATTAAATCTCTAAGAAAATGTAGAGGAAAGGTATGTTCATATACATGCATATATATGTACTTATTTATATATACACATGCATATATGCCTATTTACAGACAAACATACATATGTGTTTATTAGTCCCTCTTTGGACTGTTCCCCAATTTACAGAGGCATTAGCACATTGGATCCACAGAAAGGATGTTGCTGCTACTTTCAAAGTTCCAGGGGCAAGCCTATGGATGGCTATCTTGATAATACTAATCATATTCAATAACTGGCAAACTTTAAAAACCATATTGAAAATGAATGTGTATGTTGTTGGACAAAATACTATGAATAGCAGTCAAAGTAAGTAGTAACATATAAATGCAAAGTAGCTCAGGTTTTTTTTCACGCTTAATACATTAGCTTAACGGCCTGAAAAAAAAAAGTCAACAGTAGTTTTTTCCACAGAAAAGAACATAGTGGCCTGAGAAATTGCCTAATTTCTATGAAGCCCATTCCCCAATATTCTACAGAGAATCACATGCTACTGTCTTTTGATTATCAGAATCTTCTATTTTCTAGCAATGTGTGGAGGCCACTGCTCTTTTAAATAAAATAGGCTGATCTGGGCTGACAGGGGTGAAAATACAGAGACTCTGCAAAACAAATTGTTCAAAGGCAGTAAAAAATGACTAAGGGATCCTACTTCCTGAATCATCTTTTAATCACAAAGCAATAACTAATTAGTTGGGGGAAGGGGTAGAATTTTTGCTGAAACAGTAGAGCTGTAGGACCTCAAAAAAAATTTTCATTTTTAGTGAATGGATGTCAAATCAGTTCCATGCTTTATGAGAAGATTCATGTGAACTGACACAGAATAAAATAAGTAGAACCGTGTGTGTGTGTGTGTGTGTCTGTGTGTCTGTGTGTGTGTGTGTGTGTGTAGTACAAGGTATCCCAAAAGTCATATTGAAAATTTTAATCTACTAAACATGGAAACTATTAAAGCTTAAAGCTACACTAAAACTTTCAGGACAAAAAGCAGCATAATCATATACAGATATGTATATCTATATACATATTTGAATATTTGTATGTACAGATATGTATATATATATATATACACACATAATGACTACAACCTTGTAAATTAAAAGATCACTAAAAGAGAGCCAAACTATGCATTTTTTTTAAATGATGGTGCTGGAGAAAAAATCATGAAGCATGTAGCAGAGAGGTAGGGGTCTGATTAGTGCAGGTCATTGAATACATCATCAGATGTGATTCTATCAAGTCTTTTCTATTTGTTGTCTTCCTTTATTAAAAAGGAAGATTCAATATGGAGGTAAGGTATCTGGAAATGATCATAATATAACAATAAAAGATAAAACATGTCTTGAAATCAGTTCCCAATTATTATACAATATAAACTGTATCTGTGTCATGATTGTATACAATAAAATATAGTTGTAATTTTCTGTTCCTCTTCTCCATCTAATGGTAATAATACCTACAAATTATGTAGCACTTTAGGTTATGCAAACCATTTTTCAAATAGTATCTCATTTTATTCTTATAACAACCCTGGGAGGAAGGTATTATCCCCATTTTATAAATGAGGAAACTGAGATAGGCAGAAATTAATGACTTGCCTAAGGCTCCATAACTAGGAAGTTTCTGAAGTAAAAGTTGAACTCAGATCTTCCTGACTCTTGGTCCACTGTTCTATCCACTGCCTTCTAGTAATGTGAATAATTATGAGCTGCCTTTCATAAAAACCAAAAATGCAGTTGTCCCAAAATTAAGGATTTTTAAAAAAATTATCAAAGCAAAATCTGTTACTGTTAAGTATTTGGTTAAGAAATTAAATAGATTCTTGTTTTCTCATAGGGGAAATGAAATGGAGTCTCATGGGCCAAATGGCACCATGAGCTGCAGGAAGGAGGGAAAGGAGAGTAGAAATGGGAACTTTCCTTCCTCTCTGCCCATTCTTTCAGCCTTAGCTTCTGCTCTGGCGGGACTAACTCTGCCTCAGGCCATGTTTACACTAACAAGGAAAGAACCATTACTGGAGTGTTCCAACCATAACTTTAGGCAGAACCCATCAGCTGGAGTTGAGCAATGTGTCAGCACAATTCACAGAGACTCAGAAGCCTCCAGTCTTCCAGTTAAGCTGCCATATAGACAGACCATTGTTGACTGGCTTAACTACAAGTTGTGATCAGAGTGGAGAGGTTTGAACAAACAGGCTTATTGTACTGCTTAGAGACGTGGCCTGCATAGATTTCGAGCCAGTGTGGTATAGTGGTTAGAGGAGGCAGAAAGATTTGGGTTCACATTCCATATCTGCCACATACTGATGTATGGCCATGGCTGAGTCCCTTAATTAATCAGTCTGAACCTCAGTTTTGTCATTTGTCAAATGAGAATCATAATTACTACAACAGGGTTGCTATGAGGCTCAGCTGTGTAATGTAAATTAAGTGCTTTGAAAATTTTAAAACACTATATGAATGGCAGCTATTAGTAGTAGTAGTAGCAGTAGTAATAGTAACAGTAGTAATAGAGTAATAGTCTACAATGTTCTCTATCCTCAATGAAATCATAGATCTGGACCAACAAAAGGAAAGAAAAGGTAGCCTTAGTCCTGAAATCAGGAGTAAGCCATGAGGAACAGGTCAAGTCTAAAAAAACAAATGATGAATTTGTGATTTCATCATTGTGAGAACTCCCTCTAATAATTCAGATATCAACTTATCTAAAACTTAGTAGTTTTAATAACTAGCATTTACAGAAAGTATTAACATTTGCAAGGTACTTTATAAATCTTATGTCATTTCATCCTCATAACAACCCTGGGAGGAGATTATTGTTATCTTTTTTTACAGATGAAGAAACTGAAGCAGACTGTAGTTAAGTGACATGCTCAGGATCACATGCTAGTAAGTGTCAGAGGGTGGATTCAAACTTAGAATTCTATTCACTCATACCATTTATCTTAGAGGTTTCTCTAAGACTCAAAAGTGTAATTTAGTAGATAATCTTAAACAGTTGCCTAAGTTTCAAAGATATTAAAAGACTTGCTGATTGTCACATAGTTAATAAATGTCAAAGATGAAGTCTTTGAACCTGATTTTACTAGGAAGACTAGGGTTCTATAGACTATGCAGTGATAAATCTGACAGGAGTCAGCATCATCCACCAAAGGTAAGGAACTACAGGTAAGGTGACCAGACTATTTGTTTGGCTAAGATTGTCTCCGTTTTGTCTTCGCTTTTACTTTGTCTCATTGTAGACATCCTAGGAAAGTAATAGGAATCCTCTGAATAAAAGAAAAAAAAGGGGGGGAATAAATTTACATAATTACTTTATTATATATTTAAAAGGAATAGCAAGTTGTATATAATAGATCGGCAGTTTCATGTGAAAAGGAAAGAACCAAAAGCTTTCTATACATAGCTGTATTTCATTGTTATTGTTGTTCTTTGGTCACATTCCGATTTCCATTTTCCATTTTCTTTGCAGCCCCTTTTGGGGTTTTCTTGGCAAAAATGCTGGAGGGGTTCGCTACTTCCTTCTCTGGCTCATTTTATAGATGAGAAACTGAGGCAAATAGGGTTAAGTGATTTGCCCAAGGTCATATAGCTTGTAAGTGTCTGAGGTCAGATTTCAACTCACAAAGAAGAATCTTCCTGACTCCAGATCTAAGCTCTGTCCTATGTTATCTAGCTGCCCTATAGCTATATTTTAGAAACAAGAATAAAAATAAAACCAAGGATTTACTTTAGCTTCCTTTCTTAATTGTCTTTTCCCAACTGACTTGCATAGTTAAAAGAACAGCAGATTTGAAAAACAGAGTACTTAAGTTCAAATATCAGAACAGACCCTCACTACCACAAGCAAATAGCTAAATCTAACTGAACCTCAGTTTACTTATCTGTAAAATAAGAGAATGGATTAGATGAGAAGTGCTAAACATGTGGCCTGCCACCTGCATACCTGAGTAGAGCCCAAACTTGATTAAAATGTAATTGGAAAATATTTAACTAAATAAATAAAAATGCAATAGAACATCAATAATGTTAATATCTGGTTTTCTAAGTCAATATGGGTCTTGAAGGGGCCTTATGTAGGGTTTAATGGTTCCCATTTCTATTTGAGTTTGACATCACTGGATTAGATGATTGCTCATTTTGTCATTTTTAATTCCTATGATCCTATGAGCAAATTAAAGAGTTTTCATTTCATCATTCAATACTATGAGGGACTGTGATTTTGTAAGGGCTATATGATCCTTCCTCTAATGCTAAGCACAAGCATGCTTCAACCTGGATGTTCTGACTGAAGGATGCCTGATACTGCAGAGAGGATGGCAATCAGCTCTAGGTTTGTCCTCAGATAATAAATATATAGTCTATAAGCAAGCACATATTCAAATGCTGTCCATCTTGCTACCATCTTAATTAATTACCATGTCTAAATTAAACTAGCAACATATTAGCATAAATTCATTCATGATACTTTAGAACCATTTTTCTATAATAATAATAAATAATAATTAGTATTACTAATGTTTATATAACACTTACTATGTGCCAGAAACCATGCTAAGTGCTTTATAATTATTATCTCATTTGATCCCCACAAAAATCCTAGGAAGTGGGTGCTATTATTATCCGCATTGTACAGATGAGGAAACTAAGGCAAACAGAGGTTAAATGACTTGCCCAAGGTCACACAGCTAATAAGAACCTGAGGCTGGAGTTGAACTCAGGTCTTCCTGACTCCAGACCTAGAACTCTAATTTAGAATTAGTTATCCACGTAGAAACTGTCACAGTAATATGTTTTTTATTTATTGATTCTTTTCATTTTTATATGATCATTTCTAGGTATATTCCTACCTATCTCTCCCTCTCTAATCAAACCCTCTTTGTAACAAAGAGAGGCAGTTAAGCAAAAATAACAGTGTCACTGATCACACCACGCATAGGCAACATTCTGCCCTAGTAGACATCCACTTCTATGTCTAAAAGAGGGAATTATAAGTCTTTATACTGTCTAAGACCGTTATTACTTGTTTGTTTTTCAGTTAGGCTTCTTCTAGAAATCTTTTCATTTATATTAAACTGGTCATAATGTATTTTGTTCTTCTTGTTAACTGAAATACTGACAACAAACATTAGAATTCCCCAATTTTCTGCTTCCTTCATCACAGTCAATTACTTCAACCTGAGAGTGAAAAGGAAGGGTCAGAAACTGATTCATGTTATTTTCTCTGGCTCCACTAGCTTCTTCTGCCCAGGATCCCACTACTTCTCTCAGATTGTCTGGTCACTTTCAATACAAGGGACCACCCAAATTATATGGGAAATGGAATTATTAGGGCTTTGTTTCAATTATTTCTAATAGGGAAGAATATGTTACGAGAGTTCTGAGATATACAAAAGAATTGCCATATCCATTGACAGGGTGGGATAGAAAGAGCATTGTAACTAGAGCCAGGGAACTTGGATCCAAAACCCAGCTCTGCAACTTCTAATTTGTTTTACCTGTGATTCTTAAACTCTATGAGCCAGAGATTCTACCAAGGTCACTTCCAGCACTAAATCTATGATCCCAGTAACCCCACCACTCTTATTCATTCCCTTTTTTGAAATAATAGGGAAAATTTAGATACAACTCTCTAGCAACCCTACTGCCCTTCAAAGATTCTGTTATTCTGTGAATCCCAGAAAGAAAAAGTGGCATCACCTCCATTCACATCGTTATAAGCACATTCCAGCTGTGACTCAATGAGTTTTAAATTTTCTGTAATTTCTAAAGAAAAGAGAAATCACAGATGAAGGGGAAAAACAGCTACAGAACTCCATTTTAGGGTATTTAAAAATTAAAAATAACCCTTTATTTCAGATCTGATTTTATTTAGAAAAAGTGACTTCAACTGGGGAGGGTGTACCCTAGCTCAGACAGAACAAGCCCAAATTCCGTTCCTCACTGCCATGCTAAACAGGAAGAAACACATAAAACTGTCAGGTCATTCTACTGCAAAATCTATATTAGTGAAGAAAAAGAAGGAAAAGTACATTCTACTCGTCATCTGTAAAGTTTTATTTCATTCGTGTGCCTAATAAAGTTGAGCTTGGTCATCTTTTTAAAAGCCAACCCAGCTATAGAAAACAAGAGACTGCATCATTTAATGATGCTTCTACAGATAGGGATTTATGTCTGATTAGACACAGACTACAGTCAACAGTAGCAAACTTTGATCAGAATAGGAGCCAGGATAGTGCAGGGGAGAGGCCTGGGTTTGGAGCTAGAGGATCCAGCTTTGTCTTCGATCTGCTGTTTAAATTCTGGGTGTCCTGGGGACCTCTGAAGCCTCAGTTTCCTCATCTATAAAATGAAAGGATTAAATAGCTGGGTCACTTCTGGCTCTAAATCTATGATGCAATAATAATATTAGGTGCATTGATTCAGGGGAAACTGTGTCTTCTGTACTGGTGTTCCAAGATGTTTCTAATTTTTCCACCATTAGTAATATACTCTGAAGGGGTAGGGCAACTGGCTAATGTATCACACCACTGAGGGCAAGAATGGATCCATAGTCTGAAGTGGTATCTTTACTTCTTTTAAATAATATTTTGTTTTCTGTTTTTACATATAAAAATAATTTTAACATTCATTTTTTTAAGTTTTGAGTTCCAAATTCTATCCCTCCCCTCCACTCTCCCTGAGACTGTAAGTAATTTGATATAGGTTATACATGTGCAATCATGTAAAACATTTCCATACTAGTCATTTTGTCCAAGAAGTCTGTCATTTCTTATAGCATAATATTATTCCATTATAATCAAATACCACAACTTGTTCATCCATTCCCCAATTGATGGGTATCCCCTCAATTTCCAATTCTTAACCACCACAAAAAGAGCTGCTATAAATATTTTTGTACATATAGGTTCTTCTTCCCTCTCCCCTTTTTTTAATCCCATTGGGATATAGACCTAGCAGTGGTATTTCTGGATCAAAGGGTATGCACAGTTTAACAGCCCTTTGGGAATAGTTCCAAATTGCTCTCCAGGATGGTTGGATCAGTTCACAACTCTACCAGCAGTGCATTAGTGGCCCAGTTTTCCCACATGCCCTCCAACATTTATTATTTTCCTTTTCTGTCATATTAGTCAATCTAATAGATATCAGGTGGCACCTAAGTGTTGTTTTAATTTGAATTTCTTTAATCAATAGTGATTTAGAACATTTTTTCATATAATTTGATTTTTTTGTCTCAAAACTACCTGCATATATCCTTTGACCATTTAACAATTGGGGATTGACCTGTATTCTTACAAATTTGACTCAGTTGCCTATATATATGAGAAATGAAACCTCTATCAGAGAGACTTGGTATAAAAAAATTCCACCAGTTTTCTGCTTTCCTTCTAATTTTAGTTGCAATGCTTTTGTTTGTGTATTTTTTTAATTTTATATAGTCAAAATTATCCACTTTGCATTTTTGTTTTTTGGTTTTTTGCTTTGTTTTGTTTTGTTTTTTGCTAGGCAGTGAAGTTAAGTGACTTGCCCAGGGTCACAGGGCTAGTAAGTCTACCTTACATTTTAATGTTCTCTACGTCTTCTTTGGTCCTAAATTTTTCTATTCTATGTTCTCCTAATTTGCTTATAGTGTCACCCTTTATGTATAAATAATGTACCCATTTTGACTTTATCTTGGTATATGGTGTGAGATGTTGATCTGTACCTAGTTTCTGCAATATAATTTTCCAGTTTTCCCAGAAATTTTTGTCAGATAATGAGTTTTTGTACCAAAAGCTTGGATCTTTGGGCTTAATCAGACACTAGTTTATTATGGTCATTTTTTACATTGCATTATGTACCTAATCTATTCCATTGATCCAGCACTATATTTCTTAGCCAGTACCAGACTGTTTTGATAATTATTGCTTCACAAAACAGTTTGAGATCTGGTATGGCTATGTCACCTTCCTTCATATTTTTTTTCATTGATTCACTTGATATTCTTGACCTTTTGTTCTTCTAGATGAATTTTGTTATTATTTTCTCTAGTTCTATAAAATAATTTTTGATAGCTTGATTTGTATGGTACTGAATAAGTTTATTAATTTAAGTAGAATTGTTACCTTTATTACATTAGCTCAGCCTACTCATGAGCAACTAATATTTTTCCAATTATTTAAATCTAATTTTATTTGTGTGAAAAGTGTTTTATAATTGTGTTCATGGAGTTTCTGGGTTTGTCTTGGCAGGTAAATTCCCAAGTATTTTATGTTGCCTATGGTTACTTTAAGTGGAGTTTCTCTTTCTATTTCTTCCTGCTGTACTTTTTTTAGTAATATATAGAAATGCTGATGATTTATGTGGGATTATTTTGTATCCTGCATCTTTGCTAAAGATAATTATTTCAACTAGTTTTTAGTTGATTCTCTAGGATTCTCCAAGTATACTATTATACCATCTGCAAAGAGTGATAGTTTTGTTTCCTCATTGCCTATTCTAATTCCTTCAATTACTTTTTCTTCTCTTACACTATAGCTAGCATTTCTAGTACAATATTGAATGATAGTGTTGGTAATAGGCATCCTTGCTTGACCCCTGATCTTATTGGAAATATTTCTAGCTTATCTCCATTACAGATAATGCTTACTAATAGTTTTAGATGAATATTACTTTTCATTTTAAGGTAAGCTCCATTTATTCCTGTGCTCTCTAGTGTTGTTTTTTTTTTTCAATCAACAAGATTTTATTAAGCACCTATTATGGGCCAGAGTCCATGTGCTAGGTGCTAGGGATACAAATACAAAGAATGAAACAATCTTTTCTCTCAAGGAACTTATATACAAACAGATATTCTCACCCAGGAGGGACTGGGTTCAAATACTGACTCTGTCAAATACTGGCTTTGTGACTTTAGGTAGATCACTTAACCTTTTTGTTTGTTCTAAACTTAAGAAATAAAACAAGCATTTCCAAAACAATAGAATAGAAAGGGGGGAGAAAAGATTATTGTACATGAAACTGCAAATTTATTATTCTAGTGTTTTAATAGGAATGAACATTGTTTTTGTAAACAACATATTGTAGGATTATGGTTTTTAGTGCAGTCTGCTATCTGCTTCCATTTTATGGGAGAGTTCATCCCATTCACTTTCACAGTTATGATTATTATCCATGATTTTCTTTCCATCTTATCCCCCCACCCCATTTTTGCTTTTATTTCTCCTTTCTCCCCTTCCCTCCTCATTAGAGTTTTGCTTTTGATCACCACCTCCTTCAATTTTCCCTCCTTTCTATCAGCCCCCTCCCTTCTCTTTCCCTTTTACCTTACTACTTCTTCCTTCCTTTCTAACCACCCCCTTTCTGCCTTTTCTTTCTCTTTTCCCCTCCTACTGCCTAAGGGCAAGTTAAATTTCTATACTTAAGTATGGTATTCCCTCCTTGAGCCAAATCTAATGAGAATAAGTTTCAAACAATGTTTATCTCCCTCCCTTCTTTCCCTCTACTACAATATGTATTTGTGCCTCTTCATGTGATCTAATTTACCCTTTTCTGACTCCTCCTTTCCTCTTCTCCCATTACAATTCCTTTTTACCACTTAATTAGGTTTTTTTTATCATCCTATCAAAGTCAATTTATACTCACACCCTCTGCTATGTATATGCCTTCTCAATGTCATAATAAGTTCTCAGGAGTTACAAGTTCTCAGGAATTACAAGTATCATCTTTCCATGTAGAAATGTAAACAGTTTGCCCTTATTGAATAACATGTTTTTCTTTTCTTTCCTGTTTACCTTTTTACGCCTCTCTTGAGTCCTGCATTTGAAGATCAAATTTTCTGTTGAGCTCTGGTCTTTTCATCAGGAAGGTCTGGAAGTCCCCTATTTCATTGAAAATCCATCTTTTCACCTAAAAGATTATGCTCAGTTTTGCTGGGTAATGATCTTTGGCTGTAATCCAAGCTTCTTTGCCTTATAGAATGTCTATTTCAAGCCCTCCGATCTTTTAATGTAAAAGCTGCAAGGTCCTGCGTAATCCTGACTCTGGTTCCGTGATACTTGAATTATTTCTTTCTGGCTGCTTGCAGTATTTTCTCCTTGATCTGATAATTTTGGAATTTGGCTACAATATTCCTTGGCATTTCAATTTCAGATCTCTTTCAGGAGGTGATTGGTGGATTCTTTTGATGACTATTTCACCCTCTGGTTCTGGGACATCAGGGCAGTATTCTTTGATGATTTCTTGAAAGATGCTGTCCAGGCCTTTTTTTTTTTTTTTATCACGGTTTTCAGGTAGACCAATAATTCTTAAATTATCTCTCTTGGATCTATTTTCCTGGTCAGTTGTTTTTCCAATAAGATATTTTATGTTCTCTTCTACTATTTCATTCTTTTAATTTTGTTTGACTGATTCTTGATGTCTCAGTGTCATTAGTTTCCACTTGCCCAATTCTAATTTTTAATGAAATGTTTTCTTCAGTTAGCTTTTGTACCTCCTTCTCCATTTTGCCAATTCTACTTTTTAAGGAATTATTTTCTTCAGTGTACTTTTTTTCCATTCTGTCAACTGTATTTTTAAAAGAATTGTTCACTTTTTCTTCTGCCTCTCTTATTTGATTTTTAAAATCCTTTTTGAGCTCTTCCAAGAAGGCTTTTTGGACTTGAAATCAGTTCATATTCCCCTTTGACATTTTGGATGTGGGTATATTGACAATGTTGTCCTCTTCTGAATTTGTGGTTTGATCTTCCCTGTCCCCATAATAGGAATCTACAGTCTGTTTTTCTTTATTGCTTTTTGCTCATGGTGTTTGCCTTTTTCCTGGCTTTTGAAAATGATCTTTGCTTCTGGGGCACATGGTGCACTGTCCCATACCTCTTGTGCTGGGGATGAGGGGCCTAGTTACTGGCTTTGTGTGCTGGAGTCTCAGGTGCTGGCAACTGGAGGCTGTAGCAGTCTGGTAGCTTACCTAGTGCTGAGTTGGAGCTGGTGGTGGTAGTGGTGGCTGGTGTGTGCTGAGGCCAGGTGGGGTTTTTCTGTGTTTCCTTGGAATTACACTGAAACTCCAGGGGTGGGGGGAGTGGTCTGGCTACTGGAGGTCACCTCCTCTCCCCAGGTTGCACTAGAGCATGGGTAAATTCAGCTGCTGGTGGATGCCTACTGGCACACAGGGTTGTTCCCCACACTGGCATCTACCAGTTCCCCTGGTGTGCCTAAGCAAGCAGGGGTCCTGGTGTTGGCACTTTCCTGCTCCACCACCATATGACTCATGATTGGATCCCACTGGTTTGCTGAGGTGGGGCTTACTGCTGACTTGCCAGGATGCCTCCCATCCTGTACTGGTCCCCTTCAGCCACAGCAAGAGAGACCTTTCCCGTTAATCCCCCTAGCCTCAAGAGCTAAAATATTGATGCACCCCATCTTTCTGCTAGCTCCACTGTTCCCAGGATTTTTGCTGGGACAGTATTTTCTGGGTTTTTCAAGGTCAATAAGGGGGGCATTTTACTGCTTACTCTGCATCTTGGCTCCCAGAAGTCCCAAAACCGTTTTGACAAGGGCTTTTTTTTGGGGGGGGGGGGTTATTGTTGTTGTTGTTCTTTTTGTCAAAGGCTTTTTCTGCAACTATTGAAATAATTATATGATTTCGACTGATTTTGTTGTTTATATGGTCAATTATGCTGATAGTTTTCCCAATATTGAACCAGCCTTGCATTCTTGGTATAAATCCTATGTGGTTTTTGTGATGTATGATCTTTGTGCTATAATTTCCTTGGTAGTATTTTATTTCAAATTTTTGCATCAATATCCATTAGAGAAATTGGCCTATAAGTAGCCTTTTCTCTGCTTTTGCTCTTCCTGGTTTAGGTATCAGCAACATATTTGTGTTGTAAAAGGAATTTGGTAGGACTCCTTCTCTGTCTATTTTTTCCAAATAGTTTATGTAGTATTGTAATTACTTGTTCTTTACATGTTTGGTAGAATTTGCTTTGAATCCATCTGGTCCTGGGAGTTTTTGGGGGGAGCGTTCATTGTGGTTTCTTCATTTTTTTTCCTAAGGCATCTTCACTTCTTGGACAAACTTGGTTCAGTATTCTTTGCCCATAGCCACTCCTATAACTTCATTCTCATTGCCTTACCATTACAACTTCTATTTCAAGGGATCTCCTGCTCACACATTTTATTTTCCAGGCTTTCAGAAAATAAAGTATAATTACAAAAAGAACAGCTGTACCTTCATCCTCAAATGCAGTAGAATCCAATTTTGACATGACTCATCTTACACAGTATGAGACATAACATGGGCCAGATCATTTCCTGGCAAACATAACAACTACATAACAGCAAAAGCTGAACACTACATGATGAGTCCCTAAGGCAAGTGTTAGCTACAACACCAGCATCTTAAAGGGATGCCACCACATATTGTTTTCCTACATCCTCTTGTACGGTATTTGGAACTGTCTTCTAAAGATCAGTCTTCTTCCAATCTCTTAGTTTATGCTTATGTAACAATTCTGTCAGCTACATTTTTTCATTATTCAGAATTTTAGAATGTGTAAGATGGAAGAAGAGCTAGAGATCAATTAACTCATCAACAAGCATTTGTTGAGTGTTCACTATTTGCTAAGCATTGTGTTAAGCACTAGAGACACAAAGAAAAAGCAAAAATAATCCTTTCCCTTAAGGACCTTATACTCTCATGGGAGAAAAACCACTCATATGAAAATCAGAACATGCAAGACAAATACATAATACATGGAAAGTAACCATATGAGGAATAGCAATGGCAGCTTTGGAAGGAAAGAGAAGAAGGGAAGAGACCATAGAAAGACCTCCTAAAGAAGGTAATATTTGAGCTAAGAGAAAATTCCAAAATGGGAAAGAGCCAATGAGTGCAATGGCATGGAGAAAAGAGATGTAGTTTCTGTATGAAGAATAATAAGTAGGCCAATATAACTACATAATAGGCCATGTAGAGGGAAATAAAATGTAAGAAGTTTGGGAAGATAAAGACTCAAGTTATGAAGCACTATGATGACTTTATATTTGAGAGGCTATAGGGAGCTCTTAACAGTTTATTGAATAGAGTGGTAGCATGGGCAACTGAGCTGACGATGGATTGGAGTGGATAGAGATGATTCAGGGACAACAACTAGAAGGCTATTGCAATTGTTCAGGCAAGAGAGCCTGAACTAGAGTTATGGCTGTGTGAGTAAAAAGAAGATGTTAATGTGAGATTTGATGTGGAAGAAGAAATTCCAATATTAACTAACTGATAAAATGTGTGAGGTGAGTAAAGGAGAGTAGAGGAGGATGACATTGAAGAAGTAAAAATAACTTCCAAGAAAAATATTAGTAATCAAAAATTACCCTACATCAAGAAACTACTAAAAGGGAAAAAAATGAGAAGATAATTATGCAGTTAAATAAAAATTTAAATAAAACAAAGTGAGCATTAAGAAATTCATTTCTAAAAGTCTACAAAAGGATAAAGATAAAGACAAAATGAAAAGAAATAAGATAAATAATGTTGGAGGATCAAACCTAAAACACCATGTACTAAACACTGTAGGTATGTTGTGGACAAAATTGCAGATTGAGAGGGTACATAAAAGAGAGAAGGGAGGTAGAGAATAGAAGAGAATGTATGATGGAACCTAATTAGTTTCATGGTAAACAATGAAAGGAAGATAACTCTTATGGTCTCTAAGTAAAGAGGGTCTTTATGAGGGAACTGTAGAACACACCAATGGTGGGAGAGATATATTCTTTAGTGGGAAATGAAGAGCTTAAGACGGACCTAATTAGCATGGATTTGGTGTACACTGAGACCATTTCCTTTGAGAAAATGTTACAACTACATGGAAAATATCTTTCCTCAGGTGAAGGGAAATTGAAGACCTTAGGAACAACAAGAGCATAGACCCAAAAAAAAAGGAGATTTCGTGGCAAATTAGAAAGAAAATGATTATGAGGTGGGCAAGGGGCAGAATTGGACAGAACAATTTGGGACACAGGAAAGTTCCTACCATTGAACATACTTTTTTTGTTTCTTTGTTTTTAATTACTCCTGGTAGGAAAAGATACTTCTAAGAGCAAGACATAACAGAAAAAGGGTGTGAGGGGAGCGCAAAAATAACAAGAATGAGCAAATAAATATAAAAACCATTCATCAAAGAATAAAAGTTTAGAATAAACAGAAATAGAAAGGAATTGACAAGGGGAACAAAGTAAAGAAATTCTTTTTAGAAAAATGTACAACCAAAAGGGGAAAATAGCAATCAATAGAAGTGGAAAAGGGGTAAAAGAAGGAGAATTTTTAATTAACCACTTAATTCAGAGGGAAAAGAGAAGGGTAAAAAAGAGAGGAAGAATTTTATTCAATCATTTCTGACTCTCCATGACCCCATTTGGGTTTTGTTTTGTTTTGTTTTGTTTTGTTTTGTTTTGTTTTTGGCAAAGATACTGGAGTGGTTTGTCATTTCCTTCTCTACCTCATTTTACAGATGAGGAAACTGAGGTAAATAAGGTTAGTGATCTGCCCAGGGTCACATAGCTAGTAAGTGTCTGAGGCCAGATTTGAACTCACAAAGATGAGTCTTCCTCACATCAGGCCTGACACTCTAACCACTGCGCCACCTCGCTGCTCAAAGGTAACTCGGGGTCACCTGCAAATTTAATGATCACAACACCTATGCCTTTATACAAATCATAGATATAAGTAGTACACAACACAGGGTAGAGCACAAATCCCTGGTGTACTTCACCAAAGTTCTATACTGACCTTGAACTCTTATAAACAATTTGATCACTCAGTTCTGAAAACATGTAATTGTATTTTTGTTAGTCTTTATCTCTACCATGCCATCGTGCTCCTGGAACCTCATAGGAGGAAATCTCATTACCCTGAAAAATGGAATCAGCCTTGATGCTCATATCTCATCAGTACCCTCTGCACCTCAGATTGTGTCCTCCGATTGGAGCCATGAGTACCAAAACTCCATTTAAACAGGGAGCTCAAGATAGATAGTTCTTAATTTCCCACCAGCTATATTGCTTTTGAACTTCTTTGGATTTTTCCATCATACCTTCTTCTGTCTCTCTCCATTTTAGCTTCCTTTTGTATCTTATCTTCACCCATTAGATTATAAGCTCCTTGAGGCAGAGATTGCCAGTAGTAGCAGCAGTAGTAGTAGTAGTAGTAATAGTAGTAGTAGCGGCAGCAGCAGTAGTAGCCCCAGAGCTTAACACAATGCCTACCACATATTAGGTATTTAATAAATGTTTATTGACCATCAGTCCACCCTCTCCACAAGAATAACATACTATACCAGAAGCTTAGCTAAAATCTAGATAAACTAAATTCACTGTATTCTCTTCATCTTTGGCTTAATAATCTTGCCAAAAAAAGGAAACTAAGTTAGCATTCTACATAAAACTATGATGACTTTTTGTAATCACTTCTTTCTTTTTTAGACATTCACAAACTGTCTTTAATGATCAATTCTAGAATTTTTCCATGATTAAATGGCAATCTCACTGCCTTGTACTTTGCTGACTTTTTTTTTCCTTGACAATTGAGACAACATTTGCCTGTTTCCAATCTTGCAGTATCTTTCTAATTTTCATAATCTTTCTTTTTATTTCTTTTTGGAGACCATTAGGGTTAAGTGACTTGCCCAGGGTCACACAGCTAGTAAGTGTCTGAGGCTGGATTTGAACTCAAGTCCTCCTGACTTCAGGACCAGTGATCTATGCATTGCACCACCTAGCTACCCTCCATAATTTTTCAAATATCACTACTAATGGCTCAATAGTCATATCTTCCAGCTCTTTCAGGAGTACATAAAATATATTGATTTATGTTTTAATGTAACTAAATAGCACACATTTCTGATTCCAATATAAATAATCTAGCCTTCTAATCTATTAAAATACACTCTCTAAGGGTAAACAACTGTCATTTTATTAACTTTATTCTGGGAGGCTCTTCATTTGAATCTTTTCATGTAGTAACTATTCACTTGAAGCAAACTCCAGCATAGATCTGATTACAAATGCAAACATTCTCTAGCCATAATAAAAATCATAGCTTCCTGTAAAATCCCCATTGATTTAGGCTAAGTTAAAAATGATCTGATCATTTTGCAACTCTTCTTCAATAACTTTGTATGGTAATCCATGCCTTGTCTATGCCATAAGACAAAATTATTTCCCTGCCCAATTTGTTTCAAGAGAAAGCAGCAAAGATAATGGAATATATTTTAGAAAGCCTGGAGCTCCACTCTATTGTTTATCTCACAGTAGGTCTCCCCCAAAACCCAATTACACTTTAAGGTTGGATACAAATTTAAAACAAAAATTAAAACATTTAAAATAAATAAAATAAAAAATATGCTACAATAAAATGTGAACTGAATTTAGATCTATGTTCCCTGAATATTAAACAGATGCCCCAAATCCCTTGCTCTACTGGCCAGAATTGACTGCATTTGTGATTTGTGTTTGTTTTTTATATTTTTTTAAATATAATGATGACATCTTTTTGACTAGGTAAAAGAAATCCTACCCATTGATAAAAACCAAGGTCAAATTCAACATGCTCCATGAAGCTTCCATCTCCTCAGTCCACTTCCATTAGCTATGAGATCTTTACCTGACCATTCAAGTAGTACTTTGTACTCCTCTTTTATCATCTTAAAATTGGTATTTATCTGTGTATATGTATCTCATCACTCTCACTAGATTATGGGTTGCTGGAAGATAAGCTCTTCTATGGTCGTAGGACCTAATAATTGAAGTCAATTCAACCAATTTAACATGCATTTATTAAGCACCCACTAGATCCCATACACCGTGGAAAGTTCTGCAGACACAAACACTCCATGGTCCATCCAGTCAGGGTAGTTTTAGTGCTGCTCATACATGATACTCTATCTCTCATCTCCATGCCCTTAAAGAAAATGGTCCTCACACTTGATCCCTCTTGTAAAAATCCCTAGTTTCCTTAGAAACTCAACTCAAGCAACATCTCCTACATGAGGTCTTTTCTTATCCCTTCTCATTATTAGTGCCTCCTCGAAATACATTAGGTCTCTTTTGTACAATTTTTGTATGAAAGGAGTGAGAAAAAGTGGATAAAGAGCCAGCCTCTGAGTCAAGAAGGCCTGGACTCAGGTTCTACCTCTGACTAATACTGACTTTGAGATCTTGGGCATATAAATGAACCTGTCAGTGTCCTAGGTATCTCTAAGAGTATGAGAAGGTAGAATTGGCAGAGAAGGTGCCAACCTATACTGGTTGAGTTGGTTCCCTCGGTGAGAATTCTATATGATAAAAAAATCATAAATCCTGTTTCTATTCTTCATTTTGTCTATGAATATATGTTTTTTAGTCAATAGAAAGTTTACTTCCTGACAGATAATTTAGAGAGCAAAGAGCTAGTAGAGACTTAAAGAGAATTCTAAGCTTCATTGAACCATGAACATAAATATTACAGAAAAAACCAGCAACAAAAAAAGCCAAAATCCTTTCCAGGTTTTTGCATTTCTAAGAAATGTCTGACATGTGGCCTTTCTATATGTATGTTTTCTAATAATTTGAAAAATTATAAAGATAATAATAACTAGCATTTTATATGAATTTTTAGATTTGCAAAGCATTTTACAAGTATTATGTCATTTTATCATTACTACCATCCTGGATGTAGGTGCTGTTATTATTCCCATTTTACAAATGAAGAAACTGATGCAAACCAAGGTTAAGTGACTTGTCCAGGGTCACAGAGCTAGTAAATAAATATCTGAAGCTGTATTTGAACTCATATGTTCCTAACTCAAGGTCCAGTGCTCTATGCACAGTCACAACTAGATGCCTGGGAAAGGAAAAGAGAAAGAAATAAGCATTTATATAATAACTTCTATAGGCAGCTAGGAAGCCCAGTGGATAGAGAACTGGGCTGTAATCAAGAACACTGAGCTCAAATCCAGCTTCATATACTCACTAGTGTCCCCAGAGAAGTCACTTAAGCTCTGTTTGCCTTAATCCACTGGAGAAGGTAATGGCAAACCACTCTATTATCTTTACCAAGAAAATCCAGTACTGGGTCACAAAGAGTCAACAGAACTGAACAATAACTATGTGCCAGGTACTGTGCGGTGTTTTTGATTTTTGCAAATATTATTATATTTGATCCTCATAACAATCCTGCAAGGTAGGTGCTATTATTATCCCTATTTTACAGTTGAGAAAATTGAGGCAAAAAAGGTTAAGTGGCTTGCCCAGGACCACACAGCTAGTAAGTGTCTGGGGCTAAATTTTAACCCAGATCATATTGTGTCAACCACAGAGATAATTTTTCTAATCAAAATTTTTTTTCTTGTTACTGTTTTTACTATTACATTTTTACTCAGATGATAAAGTATGGGACATTTATCTGAGGTTGCATTCCTAGTATAACTATCTAGGGACAAAGAATTTACTTTTACAGGGGCCACTTTTCATTTATGAAGAAAATTAAATACCAAACTGAGGAGTTTGTATTTTATTGAAAATTCATATGGGACCACAGAGTAAATAGTATAGCAAATTTTCACTGTGGGCCTACCACATACAGTGAATATATTTTCCCATAGTTAAATGTAAGCTCTTTGAGGGCAGGCACTATTTAAATTTTTTTTCTTTGTATCATCAAAGGCTAGCACAGTGCCTGGCACATAGTGAAGTCCTTAAATTTTAATAAATGATTTTATATTGATTGAAATAGAAAAAACCAGGGGCAGCTAGGTGGCGAAGTAGCTAGAGCTCTGGCCTTGGGGTCAGGAGGACCTGAGTTCAAATCTGGTCTCAGACTTGACACTTACTAGCTGTGTGACCCTGGGCAAGTCATTTAATCCCAATTTCCTCACCAAAAAAGCAAAAAAAAAAAAATCCAAATAGCAAGAAATAGACAAAACCAATCTTTTACATTCTATTGGGGGAAAGGAGGGTAGGAGTACATTTTACATAAGGGTCCTTAATAAGAATTGAATGAATAGATGATTGAAAAGTGGGCCCCATGAAAGTGTGTGCTTTGACCCAAGAAAGTTAGACTATGAATGTCTCCTCAGATAAATAATCTAAATTTATTCATTTGAGTGAAAATGTGAGAATCAAAAGAGGTTTAAAAAAATCTGAAGAGGAAAACAAATATTTGTACACATAATACATTATCTTTAAGATTTTTTTAAAATTATTCTAAAATAAATATTATATGAAAAAAAGCTTCAACCATGTTTACTTAATTCCCAGCTCGACTTACTTTCCATACTTGTCTTCCTCCTCAGCAGCTTTGCTTCCTTTATTTCTTCAGTCCCCCACCCTCATATGAGCTCTCCCTACTCTGTTCTGGTTCCTAATTCCCTTTTATGTTTTGTCTTCTCTTATGAGAATGTAGGCTCTGTGATAGCAGGGACCATCTATTATTTTTCCTTTGTGTTTGTATACTGAATACTTAGCAAATAATGAGTTTAATTAAAGTTTTACAAGTGGTACAGTGGGTAGAGTGCTGGACCTGGAGTCAGGAAGTCCTGAGTTCAAATGCGGCCTCAGACACTTACCCTGGGCAAGTCACTTAACCCTCTTTGCCTCAGTTTCTTCACCTGTAAAATGAGCTAGAGAAGGAAATGGCAAACCCCTCCAGTATCTTTACCAAGAAAACCCCAAAAAAGTTCACCAAGAGTGACTGAAAACAAACAACAGCAAGCTGTCTTTTCTGTTTTTCTATCATCTATGTGTTGTGTTGCCTAAAAATGTAAAAACTTGAAGAGAATCTTAGCTTCCTTTTTAATCTTATTTTCCCCTTAGAATTTTTTTTTATATCTCAGAGAAGCTCCTTAAGTCTCTACTATCTCTTTACCTCCCAAGGTATATGTCATGCATGTCCTTTCTCCAGTAAAATTTTACCATTAAAATTTCAGGCCTACCCTGAGACAGTTATTTTCTTCTTGCATGATGCACTAAGACTGCTGTCAGAGTAAAAGTGAACTCCTACTGTGGGTGAGGAATTCACTCTGATAGATGAGCTCACACATACATTCATTGCTCTACCATTTTAAAAAGACAAAGTTGGTCAGACCTTGGAAAATGCTTGAATGCTTCCTCCTTAGCTGCTTATGGTACTTCTCATTCTTTATGATGGGAATTTTACCCTGCTAAGCTTTTAAAAAGAACATGATTTCCAATTAAATATTATTGGGTTTTTCAATAATAGGAAGGCTTTCTTCCTTTTACAAATGAAAACTTGTCATCAGGGACAGGACACTTTGCCAACTGGGGGTATTTTGCCAAGGGCATTGAGCCTGAAATTACATTCCTCCTATCCAAATTTTTATACAACTTCTATCTGTTCCTTAAGAGACCAGATCACCCTTCAGTCACAGCAACAATAGAAAAAACACGTGCCTGAAACAGTCACTTCTGAAGGTTTTTGTTTTGTTTTGTTTTGTTTTATCTTTAAGTGAAAAGGACCAAAAGTTGGGACCAGGGATTGGAGGTTAAAGGAGAGAATATTTCTTCAACAAATTACTTAAAGACCTACCATGCTTCATTCACTTATTTCTCTTGGTAGAATGTAAGATCCTTGAGAGTCAGAACTGCTTTTGTCTTTGTATCAATCTAACAACAAGCCTTACAAATGCTATATTACTAAGGCCTGTTGATTTTAGCTTTACAACATCTCTCCAATACACCTCTTTCTTTTTTCTGATACCACAGCCACCCTGGTACTGACTCTCATCACCTCATGCTTGGACTACTGTAATAACCTGATGGTAGAGCTGTTTGCTTCAAGTCTCTCCCTGCTGTAGTTCATCTTCCATTTAGACACCAAAGTGATTTTTCTAAAGCCCAGGTTCAACCATGTTGCTCTCCTACTCAATAAACTCCAGTGGCTCTCTATCACTTCCAAGATCAAACACAAAATCATCTTTGGCTTTGAAAGCCCTCTATAAACTACTTCTACTTCCCTTCCAATCTTCTTACACCTTACTCCTCAGGTACTCTGAATAAGACACTCTAACTCTCAGTTCCAGGCAGTTTCTTTAGCTGTCTTCCAAGATTGGAATGTTTTCCCTTCCTATTGGCTTCCCTGGCTTCCTTCAAATTCCAACTGAAATCCCATCTTCTATGGGAAGCCTTTCCCATCTATTTTTAATTCAAGTGCCTTCCCTCTTTTAATTATTTCCTATTTCTCCTATATATAATGTATCTGTACATAATTATTTGCTTATTGTCTCTTGCATTAGAACATGAGTTCTTGAGGGCAGGGACTGTCTTTTGACTCCTTTTGTAACTTAGCACTGTGCCTCATACATAGTAGAAACTTAGTAAATGCTCATTGACCCATTGACTGACCTATGATTTTATCACTGTAGGCAGCTCCCTCTACCAATACAAGTCAGCACCTTCTCTTACATACTTACAGTCTTAGAAAGTTGCTCAGAACAATGATGTGAAACTCAAATAGAAATAGGTCCAATAAACCATACAAAAGGATCCTTTTATATATTTATATTTATATATATTTATATATTGACTTAGAAATAGCATATTAAGATTATTGTTGTTATTCAGTCATTTCAGACTCTATGTAACCCCATTTGGGGTTTTCTTGGCAACGATACTGAAGTGGTTTGCCATTTCCTTCTCCTGCTTATTTCATAGCTAAGGAAACTGAGGGAAACAGTTAAGTGACTTGTCCAGTGTCACACAACTAGTAAGTGTCTGATGTCTAATTTGAACTCATGTCTTCCTGACTCCAGGCCCCATGCTCTATCCACTGTACCATGTAGCTGCTCCAGTGGATATCATGAAAATAGGCTGATAGAAAAATGCTCTTAAAGAGGCAATAGACCTTAAGAATTATGTCCACTCCCAATCCCCAACTTTTTCATTCTGGTAGAGTGGAAAGAATATCTCTCAACGGGTTACAGTGGTAGCTTCAGGGAAGAGCCAGATTTGTGTTAAAATGAGTAGGTAGAGAGAAGATTGGTTGAAAAGTTGAAGACTCTAGAAGAGTTTGGGTATGATGGTTAAGTGATTCCAAAGGGCAAAGTGGAATGGACTAGGAATCTGGCTAAAGTGAGACCAAAGAAACGGCATAGGGGTGATGAAAATAGAGTTGAGGAGTTATGTTGGAAGTACAATTGGCACATCTTTCATTTTAGGTGGTCAGACTTAGATGATCGAGACTAGGTACAACAGGAGGCAGGTTGTTGCTGCATGCTGCCTCTGCAGAATTAAACCAATAAGAAGATTTGAAGAATTTTACCCTTCCCAAAGCTCCAGGTAAAATTTAGACATTGGCATGTTGGAATGTGTCCATCTATGAGGTATCTCTTCCAGGTGAACAGTGACTCCTTGTGAGGAGTCAGGGCTTTGAGTCTATGCTCTAGGCTTTGGGGCACGAGCTAAGGGAATGAGGGAAGGCCCGCTGAATGGCTTTCTTAAGATTTTCTTTTTCCTCAGGCAAACCTGAGTTCCTCTATGGTAAGTGGGTCAGAGGTTGCAGACATTCCCCTTTCTTCTTCACATTTTTATTTTCAGTTTAAAGTCCTCTTCATAAAATGCTCAAATTTCCAAGCAAACATATTCCTTTCAGCCCTCATTAAATGCACTTAATCCCTGGCCAAGACCCTAGCATTTCTGTTTGCAGAAATAAAAACCCTCTTATCTACAATCTTATATCCACAAGTCTGTTCTGCGGACTCTACTTTTAGTTAATACCAGTGACTAAAATACCACTTGTACTGTTAGTGTCTTAAATTTAATACCTAAAGCACTTAGCACAATGCCTGGCACATAGTAGGCACTATATAAATGCTTATTCCCTTCCCTAATATTAATATAGGTCATTAAGATTTGCGATGTGTTTCATGCGTATTATTTTGTGTGATTCTCAAGACAATCTTTTTAAGTCGGTGCCATTTAACAAATGAGATAAGCAAGGCTGCGAAAGGTTAAATGACTAGCCTATGATCACCCAGCTAGTTAGAGTCTGAATCAGGATTGGAACTCCTGAGTTTCCTGTGCCAGACTTCCTAATACCTAGAGATACTTTCTGTGTTCCTTATAGTGGTATCATTTATCCCCATGTGAACCATCAGAAGCAGATTTCAGTAATAATATTTGATAAGTCTTCAGTGAAATTCTCCATTATATCACTGATACACACTCTGGGAAGATGGTATCTGTTATTGTTATGCAGTCATTTTTCAGTGGTATCCAATGCTTCGGGACCCCATGTGGTATTTTCTTGGCAAAGATACAGGAATGATTAGCCAGTCCCTTTTCCAGCTCATTTCATAGATAAGAAAACAGGCAAACAGGGTTAAGTGATTTGCATGGGGTCACACAGTTAATAGGTGTCTGAGGCTGGATTTGAACTCAGGTCTTCTTGACTCCAAGCCTACAACTCTATCCACTGCACCCCCAGCTGCCCTTCTCTAGAGATAGTGTACTCCCTGATTATTTACAAAATGTCCATATAGGTTCCTCTGTTCCCTTGGCTGGGAAATTTAAACCACTAAGACTTGTGTTCTCTCTCTCTGGACAGCAGTAGAAACCCTGTGTCCTTAAAGCATCTCTGGATTCTCTTATCATCCTTCTGTAGAAGACCAGAGGCTGTTTCTTTCCATAAAGTCTAGTTACACCATCTTCAGGAGTAGCCTTTAACCTATTAACCAATTCCAACTACTTAGTTGCCCTTCTTTCAATCACCTCCTGGCACAAGTTTGGATTCCCCACTACCTCCCAGATGCCTTTTCTTCTTTGTTTGATACTCAAAGCATTTCTCCCCTTCTTTCCAGGAACATTTCATTCTCCCAGATGATCTGAAGAATAATAAGGCATTTCTTCAGCCCTTTCACTTACTCCTCTTACATGGAGACCAACCTGCATCAACAAGGCAAGCCAATAAGCATTTATTCCACACTTGGTACATGCCAAGCACTGTATTAAGTTCTGGAGATACAAAACACAAGCAAAAAGAAAGGTAGTCCCTGCCCTCAAAGAGCTTATATTCTAATAAAAAGGATCTAAAAATGACAGGGGGAGTGAGAGGGGAGGAAATATCTTAATGGGGTATGGGGTTAAATATTGAAATGGAAACAAAGCCAGGAGGGGAATGAAAGTTAGCTTAAGCAACTAACTAAAAGAGAAGCTCAGGTAGGAACTTGCCATTGGGAGAAGGATGCTGTCACGGTACAGGGATGTTCCAGGGTCAGATTTCATGCTGGCCAAGTCCAGAAAGTCAGAATCACTGCCAACTGACTCTGGAATAAATAGAAATATAGCATAATCATCAAAGTCAATATACCCTTCCTCTTACCCTCCAGAGTTACTAAGAGACCCTTGGTTCTCCATAGGTTTGGCTGCTAAGTGCCACAAAAAAATAAAATAAAATAAAATAAAATAAAATAAAAATGCTGGTAGATGAGCTTTGTTTGCCTCAGGGCTCTGTGCCCAGAGATTCCTCAGGGCAGCACTGTTTTTCCAGTGAATTATCCCACCTTTTCTCATTTTATCAGATGCTGTTCACCAAGGGAAATTTAAATTGTAATGAACAAATTACTGCTAACACCCTAAATAGAACATTAGCTGTAATCTTCTGTTACCTGAGAGGTCTGTTGAAGGAATTTGGTTTCTAGCAACATCTCTCCTTTTCTTTTCTCTTTTTTCTTCTCATAACTATTTGCTTATATTTTCCTTCTCACCATATCACATTCTTCTTTTTCAAAATAATCTAAATGAAGTTCATTTCTTGTTTGAAGGGGTAGTTGTTTCCCTGTTGCTTCACTGTTAGGAATCTGAAGTTACAATTGCCTGTGGCTATGACATGTTGGTAATAGAAAGACATGGGAGTGGGGGCAGGATTCCTTTGAATCCTTCCTATGCTTTAGATGCCTAATCGTGTTCCCGAAACAAAAGTGGAAATGGACAAAGTCTTTGCCCTTCTTTATGAACGTCTCCTTTTTGCAATGACTTGCTCACAATTTTCTGTCAAGTAAGATTTACTAAGGTATTTAGAAATTATTTAATTGAACATTTATTTTAAGTCTTAAATTTTTATTGATGGTT
>NW_020940360.1:3881157-3908075 GCF_900497805.2 Vombatus ursinus
ATCCCTACTGTCATTCAACTGATAAGAGATTAAGGTATGAAGCCCTACTACCTTCACACATATCTCTCCCACTAACTTTTTGAGAATGAAAATCTGTGACCCCAATTTGGTCAATATGGGGAACAAATACCAGGGCCTTTGGGCCCAACCCTTAGCCAAGATGTAAATACGTGTCCTTAAATCAAGCCATATCCATTATTCGATCATAATCAATGGAGTTGACCTTCACAGCAGACTCTAAAAATTGCAAATGTGTGTCAATGAAAGAGAACCCATGTGGACATTTCAGCTGAAATTTGGTTCTTTTTTACCTGCTGTCTCCACTTCAGGCAGTTAGCCTGGGTCTATCTCACAAGTTCCAGAGACTCTTTGGACAACGATGAACTGATTAATCTTTAACAGTTTGTTGAAAGGCTATTTCTGAACCCAAACTTTAGGATTTCACAATTAGAGATACTCATACAGGACAATGTGCTGCTCTCAAACAACCAGTGTCTGGAATTTCTCTTCAATTGGCCTTTTGTATGAGTTTGTGTCTCTCCTTGAATTGCTATGACCATTTAGAACTGTTGAAAGGGAGATGTATCCTATCCTTGATTTTCCAGGATCATAGATTGAGAACTTAATGGGACTAAGAGGTCATCACATCCATCTCCTTCATGTTACAGATGAAGAAACTGAGGATCAGAAAATTTAAGTGACTTGCTTAAGGTTAATTAATCAATCAATAAATCAAGTATTTATTAATTACCTACTATGTGCCAGACATTAAGCTAGATGCTAAGGATACAAATAGAATGAAACAATCCCTATTCTAAAGGAGCCTGCATTCTAATGGCAGAATCAACAAGGACATGTGTAAGTCTAAACAGAATAAATATAAGGAAAATAAAAGCAAATATATTCAAAGTAGTTAAATATAAGATAGTTTTATAGGGCAGGCACTAGCAGTTAGAGAGAGCAGGAAAAAATTATATATCTAGTAAGTATTTGAGGCAAGATCTGAGTCCAGTTCTTCCTTACTCTAAGCTTAGTGTTCTCTCTCTATCTCTATAGATACTGTGTTCTCTTTATGAAGAGGTGAAAAAGAGCTATTGCATCTCCCCTTCCTCTCCAGTGCTATTAGATTGGGGTTTTAAAGGATCATTAACTTGTACCAACAATAAGGGTAGTAACTAGGGGCTGAAGGAAATCCTACTTTCCCCTGTTTCCCACCACCAGGAAAGAGGAACAGTAGCTAAATCAGTATCTAAGCTAGGGTGGGGGGGAGGGAGAGAGGGGAATACTCCCAGTCAGTCTAGCACAGTGGTTATTGCCAGGTACCACTTGACTCTATCCATGAAGGGGTGGGCAATTTGCACCAATCTCCATCCTTTATCGGTATTGTCAGTGTCTCCAGATTCAGCTTGAGGAGCTTAAACTCTCAATAGAGGAAATATTCTCCCCATTCTCACAGTTAGTGGCTCGTCCCACTTCCTACCTCATCCTCTAGTGCTTTCAGGCACAATTCTATTTTGGGATCTAGTCTAAGGGATCTTCATAATAATGGGGGAAAATAAAAATTTACCCAGAATAAAAACAGAAATTGGATACGGGAGAGGTAGTTTATTTCCACAAAGAAAAGGGAATGCTTAATAAGAAAGAGTCGTAAAATAATTAGGACACTCAAAAATTTGTCATTACTAATATAATCAGTTGCAAAACTATATTCAGGACTCATTACAGGACCTTTACAAACAATTTCTTGATAAGGATTGCTTTTTAATCATTTTACATTTTACTTCCAATGAGCAAATTTAATCAACAATAAATTGGCTCTTTCTAGTTCTCTCTCTCTCTCTCTCTCTCTCTCTCTCTCTCTCTCTTTCTCTTTCCTATGTTATCTATCTGTTTCTGTTTCTGCTGTTGCCACCACAAATAATGCTCTGGTGGTTGCTACCCTGTTTCCCAGGTGATGGAGAAAGGAAATATGCCTATTGCTTTGCAAGATCTACAAAGATCTGCATAAAAGGAAAGAAGGCAGAAAAGGGCTGTGGCCCCATCCTGAGCACAGGCTTGCATAGAAAGCCATGAAATCATGACTTGAGGTCAGGTGAGAAGAAGTACACCCCCAACTATCCCCATAGCCAGCTCAGTCACCCTAGGACATCAAAGAAAAAAGAAAGAGGAGGTCTGAGGGGCAGGGATCAATCTATTAGTATTTCTAATAATTTTTGGCTCAGAGGTCACTTAAAAGTCTCACATCACCACGTAGTAAAAACTCTTGAAGCATCATGTATCATGTATGTCCTTTTAATGTAATGCTCCTTTAATACCTTTTCATATTGACCAGTTTAATTCTAAAAAGGATATTTAAAATGCACTTTTGTGTAAAGCAAAAATTTAAATATACTATTAAATGGTTTAAGATGTCATTATTATTGATGAGCATTTTGATGCCTTTTAAAAAAAAAACTGCTGGGAAAACAGGAAAAGAGTATGGCAGAAACTAGGCATAGACCAAAATCTCACATCATATACCAAAATAAAGTCAAAATGGGTTCATGATTTAGATATAAAGGCTGATACTATAAAAAACTGGGAGAGCAAGGAATAGTTTACCTGTCATATCTATGGAGAACAGAAGAATTCATGACCAAACAGGAGATAGAGAAGATTACGAAAAGCAAAATAGATAATTTTGATTACATTAAATTGAAAAATTTTTGCTCAAACAAAGCCAATGCAACTAAGATTAGAAGGAAGGCAGAAAATTGGGAAAGAATTTTTATAACCAGTCTGTCTGATAAGGGCCTCATTTCTAAAATATATAGAGAATTTAGTCAAATTTATAAGAATAAAGCCATTCCCCAATTGATAAATGGTCAAAGGATATGAACAGACAGTTCTCAGATGAAGAAATTAAAGCCATCTATAATTGTATGAAAAAATGCTCTAAATAACTATTGATTAGAGAAATGCAAATCAAAATGACTCTGAGGTACCACATCACATCTATCAGAATGGCCAACATGACAAAACAGGAAAATTATAAATGTTGGAGAAGATGTGGGAAAATTGGAACACTAATACATTGTTGGTGGAGTTGTGAAATGATCCAACCATTTTAAAGAGCAATTTGGAACTATGCCCAAAGGGCTATAAAAATGTGCATACCCTTTGACCCAGTAATAGCACTTCTAGGGTTATAACCCAAAGAGATCACACAAACGGGAAAAGGACCTACATGTGTAAAAATATTCACAGCAGCTCTTCTTGTGGTGGCAAAGAATTGGAAATTTAGAGGATGCCCAGCAATTGGGGAATGGCTGAGCAAGTTGTGGTATATGAATGTGATGTAATACTACTGTGCTATAAGAAATGATAAACAGGCTGACTTCAGAAAAACCTGGAAAGACTTGTATGGTCTGATGCTGAGTGAAGTGAGCAGAACCAAGAGAACATTGTACACAATAACAGCCACGTTGTGTGATGACTAATATTGATAAACTTAATCTTTCCTGACAATACAAGGATCTAAGACATCTTCAGAGGCCCTGTTATGGAAAATGCTATCCACATCCAAAGAAAGAACTACAGAAGTTGAATTGCTATTTTTTCTTTTCTGTTGAGTTTTTGTTTCCTCTTTCTGATGGTTCCTCATATTGGTTTTAATTTTTACTTACAACATCACTAATGTGAAAATGTGTTTAATATGAATGTAAATGTATAGCCTATATCAGATTTTGCGCCGTCTTGGGGAGGGTGGTGTGAAGAAAGGGGGAGAAAAATTTTAAACTCAAAAGCATGTGGAAGTGATTATTGATAAATCAAAATAAATTAATAAAAAAATAAAAAAGATAAAAAAAAAGAAATTTAAAAAAAAAGATCTACAAAGATCTGCATAAAAAGAAAGAAGGCAGAAAAGGGCTGTGGCCCCATCCTGAGCACAGGCTTGCATAGAAAGCCATGAAATCATGACTTGAGGTCAGGTGAGAGGAAGTACACCCCCAACTATCCCCATAGCCAGCTCAGTCACCCTAGGACATCAAAGAAAAAAGAAAGAGGAGGTCTGAGGGGCAGGGATCAATCTATTAGTATTTCTAATAATTTTTGGCTCAGAAGTCAATTAAAAGTCTCACATCACCACATAGTAAAAACTCTTGAGGCATTATGTATAATGTATGTCCTTATAATGTAATGTCCCTTTAATACCTTTTCATATTGACCAGTTTAATTTTGAAAAGGATATTTAAAATGCACTTTTGTGCAAAGCAAAAATTTAAATATACCATTAAATAGTTTAAGATGTCATTATTATTGGTGAGAATTTTGATGCCTTAATAGTGTAGGAAAATAATTTTGACCAAAATAGATAAAATATGTGTACAAAGAAAAAGAGCTCTCAGATGATATCTGAGCAATTTTGGATAGAAAATTAACTGTGGTATAAATATAAAGCCTCCAATCTCCTCGCAGGAAATGTAGGAGAATAATTCACTTGCATATGAACACTTTGATGATTTAAAGGAGCAAAGAAAGAACTTTTATTTGAGAATACAAGATGGGATATTAGATCATGTTGATGACTTATGGGCCACAGGGGAAGGTGATCTCTCAGATTATTTGGATATAATTGTCGTACAACTAGTGTGGGTAAAACCAAAGAGAGGCAGAAACAGAGAGACAGAGAGAAATCATATAAGCATTTGAAGACTGATGTATACTTTTAAAATTACTTGATTTCACAGGGAAAATTTGGGGAATGGTTGTCTTTTAAATTAAAAGTAAGTCAATAAGAGTCAGAAGGCTTTGATTCAAGCCACTGAAAAGTATATTAATTATAAAGGTAGGAGAGGAGACTGATACTGGACTGACAATTGACAAAAGAGAAAGAAACAGCAGGAGGCCAAAAACATTTTTTTAGAGATGTTTGAAAAACCAACAACAAAAGAAGTTAACTGACAAGAAACCTTTTGTTGTTAATTCTCTATTGGGTGAATACAGACTCAATCTATTGCCTTTATGCACTATTTAAAGTTTATGAGAAGTGAAGCTATTTAGAAATGTACGCTGTTTGAGTCCAGCCAAGACAGTGGATTAGGAAGAAATACAGCCCAAATCCCCTGATCATTCCAATAGAGATCTAAGAGGAGCACCAGATCAAGTAGTAACCAGGCATACAATCAAAGTATGCATACAGAAATCTATACAAATAAGAAGGGGTGGGAGGAGTGGATGTTCCTAGACCCTCAATTTCATTTGATCTGGACAAAGGAGGATAGAATATATACATGCATAAATGGGCTGCAAGAGGTTGGCTTAAAGATACAACAAAATCAACAAGGAAACAAAAAGAAATAGAGAAAGGAAAAAGGAGAAAGAAGAGAGAAAAGTGAAAGATAGATTGAGGGGAAAAGTGGTCATAAGCAAAAACAAACTCTATATTCATGAGGAGGAAGAATTATGAAGAAAGATTTAAAAAGAAAGAAAAGACAAATACCTGTGATCCGGGTGTAGGTAAGAGGAAGAAAGTGGAGCAAGTGAGTAAAAGCTAATTGCTTCAAGCAGAGAGCATTTGGTGCTGAACATTACCCTGTCCCATGACCCTCTTCTTTGTAAAGAGGAAGAAAGAGAAGTATAAGAGAATAGATAGAGATATTAACAATTACCAGTTATACCTATGAATGTGAATGAAATGAACTCATTCATACAGTGGAAGAATATGGCCAATTAAAAAGCAAGACCCAACAATATGTTGTTTATATGAAATACATGAAACATGAAGACTCATACACAGCTTAATTAAGGAGTGACTGACAAATCTATTATGCTTCAACTAAACTCAGAACTATATACTGTTCTCTTTGGTTCACTCTAGTTTGAGAGGAAAAAGCAAAAAAAAAAAAAAAGGAAATATAGTATTGCTGCTGCTTTACTAGGTAAGAAAGAATTGGCTAGGTTAGTTTGCCTTGACTGAAGAATCAGTATTTCTGTGAGCTCTGTCCTGATTGGGCAATACAATGTCCTGTTAAGTGAAAAGGTGACTACTGTGTCCCGTACTCCCTAGAGATAGCCAGACTGATCAGCTTTGTAGTTCTGTCATTTAAAGGAAACTATTATTTAAGCTAAGAAATAACACTTTCTAAATACTTTTAAGGGTGATTATAAGCTGAAATAGTTTGTAGATAAGGAATATAGAAGAGACTGAGCAATAACAGGAAAGCAGTTGCAGTTAGCAACTGTGACGCTAATATTCTTAAACAGAACAACAACGTCAAAGCTTAAAGTCCACATCTGTGAGTTGTCCTGAACTCATGGTGTTTCTTTATGATGTATGTTCTTGCCATCTTCCTGTGTGTTACTCTTCCCCAGTGATACTAAGTTCCTTGATAGGAGAGCACCCCCATGTTAATGTATGGATTGTAATATATTTTATTATTTGTGTATTTGCTTTAATATATGAATACCTGAAGGTTTTTTTATTATTATTTCTTTCATTTTATAGTTAAGTATATGGTTATGTTTAATATCTAAGTGTCATTGTGAGTAACTGGTTTGTATAAATAGAGACATGTCATGGGAACTCAAGAGGTAGAGTGGGGTTATAGATTTCCTTTCAGTAGAGTTACCCCTAGGACTGAGAAAATTTAAACATAACCATGGCTTGGTGGTCTACCTCTGGGAACCTAAACATGTTGGTGGTAAAGCAGGTTGAATTGAGAAAGCTAAACCCAGCAAATGAATGTGTCCACAAAACTTGGGTGAAAGGTGATACATTATTATATTGGGGGGGGAGGCATATCAATGCTTAATAGATAATGAAATGGACTCCATACCATTTGTGTTATATGTTTAATTGGCTGGGGGTAGGGGTAGAGCAGTGGGGTGAAGGAACCCTTCACTGTGAACACCCAGAAGCAATTCTGCCCTAGATTTCCATGTTTGGAATGCTGATTAAGCATAGCCAGAGGGAGAAAGGGGCATACAAGAATGTGCTACAGTATCATCAGGTTTTCTGAGGATTGCAAAAATCCAAGATCCTGAAATGGAGATAGAAAGCTTCACGAATAGGATTAGAAGTCACACTACCAGAACAGCAACCAAAGGTTCAGGATCAAGAGTCCAGGAAATAGTTTCCCAGGAACTAAGTCCAACGAGAAGCCAGCCCTGAGAATCAACCTGCCTGAGTCACCCAAGCAGCAAAACAACCTGACCACCAGTACACCTTGCCCTGCAAATGAGAGCAATCTGTCCATTGGCTATGCAGTACCTAGAAGTTAATTTAGTGGGAGGAAAGTTTTATAACAACCACTTTAAGTTTGGGTGACTCTCCCCAGGGACCAATGTATAATCAGAAGTATGTCCCCTGATTTGGGACAAATGTACTGGTACTTCAATTCTGGCTATAGTTTCTCAGTAAAAATCCCTTTGTAAAAGCTAAGTAACATTAATTGACTCTCAGTGATATTGAGAAGCTATCAAATGATCAAAATAATATACTGGTGGAGGTTAAAGAGTGATAGGTTTAGAAAATCTGCCCCCAACCACTCAGATATATTCAGAGAGCCCTGAGAGGTGATGGAACAGTAAGCCTTGCTTTGGATATTCAGCCCATAGGGGTTATAAGAGTGATCCCAGAGAATATATGTGCTACAGCAGTAGCCAGCAGGATTCATTATATCCCCTCCTGACTCAATCCTCTTGGTGGGACTGTGGACACAAAAAGAAACTATTGAAAAGTCCTGATTTGGCCATTTTTTGAAGTGACAACAGATCCCAAGAAATAGGCTAACTAGGTTTTTATCTTAGTATATTATTGAATCCCTCCCTATTTTTCTTTCTCCTTCAAGGAAAAGTACTTGGGGAGAAAATATTTTCTACTTCTCAATGGAAAAGCCTCCTAGGTAGAAAGCCTCCTAGGTAGAATGGTAGAAGCTTCCTAGGTAGAATGGGAGAATAATGGAAAGTAGGTTGATGATTTTAAACAGGTGCCCCTATCAGTCACCATCTCAAATTATGTCATGGAACCAACGTACTCACAACAGCAGATCTGAATGTAAAATTCAAATAGTTAAATGAATGATGGTGATGAAGATGGTCATGATGATGATAATTGCTGTCAATGTGACACTTCACAGTTACCAGTCATTTTACATATTTTATCTTATCTGATCCTCATAGCAGCCCAAAGAAGTAGAAGGCATACTTATTGTCATTTCCATTTTATAACTGAATAAACTGAGGATCATTAAGGGAAAACAATTTGTCCAAAGCTAAGTTGTGCTGGAGCCAGCTAGAACCCACTTGCTAAAACATTGTCAGATTTTCCATGTCAGCATTCACACTTAGGGAATCAGCAAACACTACAAATCAGGGCTTGATTTATTCTTTTGTTGATTGACTGGACTTAGGAAAGTGATGGGGAAAATGTTAATAATGCAGATTAAACTGAAAAGGGAGTCTTGCCCTTTTGGAAAGCTAGCTGTTAAACATTTATAAACATCCCTCTCTAGGTCCAAAGCCCTATAACAAATAAGTGGTATAGCCAAGACTTGAACCCAAATCTTCTAACATCAGGGCCAGTATTCTTTTCATTGAGAGGCATATTGTCTTTCAAGTCTGGAGGCAGTTCAAGAATTGCCTTTTTCACCCATTCCTATACATTTTGTGTACAAGAAAATAAGTTAGCTTTTACACTTCCTATGTTTCCTGGAAAAGTGTGTGGGGAAAAAATCAAAGTAATGGCAAGCCAATGGTTTATCAGGACTATGTGGGAGGAAGACGCTGGTATTGCATTATTCAAACAAACACAAAACAGATCTCTTTTTTCTTGTCCTAATCCTCTAGCTTCAGGATAGAGAAAAAATGAACAAGGGGAAAATAAATTTCTTTTTCTCTTTTTGGATCTTAATTCAAGCTGATGTTTACTTTATCCTTGAAAATTTTCACAGGCCATCACCACAGGAAATTTAGAAAACATTAGGAAGGTATATACAAATTTCAGAGCAGCTAGGTAGCACAGTGAATAGAGTACCCAGGCTGGAGTCAGGAAGATTCATCTCCCTGAGTTCAAATCTGGCCTCAGACATTTGATAGCCATGTGACCCTGGGCAAGTCACTTGTCCCTGTTTGCCTCTGTTTCCTTATCTGTAAAATGAACAGAAAAAGGAAATAGCAAACCTCTCTAGCATCTCTGCTAAGAAAACCCCAAATGGGATCATGAAAAGTTGGATTGAAAAACAACTAACCAAAATAAAAATTTCACTATCCCATCATCCTTATCCTTTCCATCTATGCCTACTGCTGTATACTCTAGTGTCACCTTCATTTAGCTATTGAACCTAAACTAAGAGCAGACCAGAGAATGACACTTCATGGACCACACAGGGCAAAAATTACAGTGGAGCTTCACATATGGGCCTGCTTCATTAGACTTTCTGGTTTATCAGGACTATGTGGGAGGAAGATGCTGGTATGAATGTTATGGGAAAATATAAGGGAAAGCTGGAAAGGGTGACAAGATCTGTCCCAAAACCACTTTTTTTTTTCATGCTGATTATACATTACTTTCCTTCGCACAGTCTATATTCCAGCCTGGACTACTTGCTGTTTTTTATTATACTCCATCTCCCACCTCCATGTCTTTGCATAAGCCAACACACACACACACACACACACACACACACACACACACACACACACACACACACACTACCATGCCTGAAATGCTCTACCTCTTCATTTAGGTCTCTTGTAACTAACTCCCTTCAAAGCTCAGTTCAAGTGCCACCTCAAAGAGGAGGCATTTCCTAACGCCTCTGGTTATTAACATCACCCCCCACCCCATCCCACCCTATTATACTTATCTGGGCACAGGGTGTTTCTCCTAACAGAATATAAGCTCCAGATGGGAAGAAATTAGCTCCTTTTTGTCTTTGTTTCCATGGTGCTTAGTAGAGTAATTGACACATAGTAAACACTTAATAAATGCTTGTTGGGTATCTGAGTGATTTTGGACTGATCACTTAATTTCCCTAGGTCTCATTTTCCTCATCCACATAAAATAAAGGTTTAGATTTAGATGCCTCTGAAAACAAAACAAAACAAAAATAAAACCAGAAACCAAGAACTATTCTCTCTTTCTCTCTCTAGATAGATGGATAGGTAGATAGATATAGATATCAATATCTATATATATATATATAGAGAGAGAGAGAGATCTGTTTGTGTGTGTGTGTGTGTGTGTGTGTGTGTGTAAGAGGAACCTTCCAACTCTAGATCTGTGAACCCAGGAATTGAGTTGGATTGAACTGAATGTCCAGAGAAGTAGGTGAAGTGAGAGTTGGGTTTATGAGCAGAGATATGGCAGGTGCCTTGACCCCAGACCGTGGCATTTGAAAAGGGTCAGAAGCCAATAGATTGGCGGTAGATGAAAGAGCCAGAATGACAGGTGTGAGGGGGAATTAGGGACAGTATGCAGTCACAGTAGGTGAAATGAGAAGTGACAGAGAGTTAAACTGGTTAAAAAAGAAGCAGGAGGTAGAGGCAGAATCATGGTGGTAACAGTGGGATAGGAAAAGGCAGAAAAGAAGAACAGAAGCTAGGACTCTAGTGGCCCTAGGAGGTCCAGACTGTACAAATTTCCATGCATTGTATCTAGATCCCTGAAGATACAAAGCAATCTAGATCAGTGGTCTCCCAAATTAGGGCCTGTGGCTTCTGGGTATCTATTAACCACCTCCAGGGTATCAAGGTCCCAAGAAATATGTGATTGACCAATCTAGGGATAAAAAGACAAGTCATATACCACCTGCAATGTAACAGCCTATCACAGATCTTGTCTCCAACATAAACACTATCTTTATCCCCTCCATGGCCAACCATTCCACCATTTCTTTAGGTCTGGGAGGCTTTTTCATTGAGAGGATACCGTCTTCTTCCCCAAGAATCTTTCCTTGAGAGTAGAAAATAGGAGGAGTGCCAATAATACACTCAGACAAGAGCATTGTTCACATAATTCTTAGCAGCTTCTGTCACTCCCAACAAACTAGGTCAAAACTTTACACATGTTACATTGGAGTCCACAACTTTATCAGAAGGAATGAGTCAGAAAGAAATATGAGCTTGATGACATACCAAAGCAAGAGGCAAGTCAGGGGTGGGAGATACGTAATACTGTCATAAAATGCAAACACATATCATTTGTGGGTTAGATTATATGGCCTCTGTGGTCACTTTCAAAGCATAAATTCTATGCTTCCATGATAAATTTCATTCAATGTACTATAAAGTTTTTGTGATCGCATGGTAGATGTTTCAACAAGAGTACAATTGTTAGAACTGGGAGAGGTACTTTCAATGATTGAGAGTAAAGATAAAATATAATTATGTTTTATATTTTAATATTTCATTCAATATTCAAAACCAGAATCTGGAAAACAAGGAGTTAGACCTCATTTTGAAGCCCACCCATTTCACAGTCCATCATCCAGAAAGGAAAGCATTTCCAGGTTTGTTTAGACAATGGGGCTAAAACTTTGAGAGTCCTCTAGTGGTCAAGACAGATATTGCAAAGCCTAAAAGGTTGCCTCATGTGCTTGCCTGGCCCAACAGGGAAGAATAGCACTGGGTAGACAGCTACCAAATGGCCAACTCACTTGACTGGATATTGATATACGTAACAAAATATAAGCCAGCATCCCCAAGTGAATACCACACATGTATGTCACACATACATGTTTTTGTCATACAATTAAAATGGAAACAGAAATCCAGAGTGATACATGCTATAGCAACAATCAGATCATGAGCAGGAAGTATGTAAATTTCTATGAAAGAAAATAATTGGAAAAGTTAAGAAGGAAAATTTCAAGATTCCAATATTAGCTCTGTCACTTTATGGCTTTAGGCAAGCCACTTCCTCTACCTGGATTTCATTTCCCTCATTTGTAAAGGGATTAGATAATCTCAAACCTGCTCCTTTGAGATTTAGCACAGTGCCTGGCATATAGTAAGTACTTAATAAATGCTTGTTGACTTAACTACTCTCTGGCACATATCCTGAAGAGTACCAACCAAACTTTTGCTCTCACTTGAAGAAATTTATTTATGAAAAGGGTAGATGACCTTTCCCCTCTACAGAGATAATTTTTGCTCAGAGGCCAAATTCCTGAGATATGTGAACCAACCTTTGCAAATATAATGATACAGACAATATACGCTACAAATGAGCTTTGATAATAAAACCTAAATCTAAATATAAATCTAAATAAAACTTAAAAGTAATATAGTAAAGGACACACTCATGATCATGAAAGGACTTTTATTTTCTCTTTTACCAAAAAGCATCTACTTTCCTAAGACCCAGAGCTGGAAGAGATCTTAAAGATCATGCAATCCAAAGCCCTCAATTTACATTTGAGGAAACTGAAAACCACAGAGGGTGAGAGACTTGCCCAAGGTCACAGAGGTGGTAAGTAAAAAAACTGGGATTTGAACCCAGGTATTCTGACTTCTAATTCAATGTTCTTTCCACTATGGTACAAATATCTTTCACCTTCTCTGACTTCTTAACCCCAAACTCCAAACTGGCATTACAGTAAGGCATACCATATGCAGCTTTGTGGCTTACTGTTTACTCTTACTTGACTAGACATTAGTCCATTCAACCAAAGCTCACACTAGTGGAACAAGCACTGTGCTCCATACCCCAGACTCTGGTAGCTCATAATTAGACCATTGAATCAATGGTCACATTCATATTTTCCTGCTCCCTCTAACCATATAAGGAAATTATAAGGATTCACAGAACATTCATGTACAGCAAATTCTTAGAGCTCCTCAGAGTAAGGAGGAGCTTACTTGGATACATAAAACAAGGTACTATTGTTATAGTCTGAATTTCTAAGGAACAGTGAAAAGCCATGTGCAAAATCCACCTCTACTGTCAGGTTTGCAAAGCCAAAAGGAAGTCGTGCATTGCACAATTATCTAATCCTCAGCCTGTCATTTAAAGCTCTCAACAATATGGCTCCCATCTACCTTCCCAGTATTTCATTTTCTTTTTACTCCCCAACAAGCACTTCCTATTCCAGTCCAATTGGCCTGCTGGCTGTTTCTCTTATGTAACATTCTATTTCCCATCTCCATGCCTTTTAACAAGTAGTCCTCCAAGTCCCCATTGTACTTCCTTCTGGCCTCTGCCTTGTAAAATCTCTACTTTCCCCCAAAGCATAACTCCGATGTCACCTTCTGGAGGCCTTTTCTGATCTCCCCTCTCTACAACCCTATCCCATCACCTTCCTTACTAAGACACCTTCCTTGTTGAAATAACTTTGTGTGTGTATATATATATATATATATATATATATATATTATTTACTTACATGTATCTTCCAAGGAGAATGTAAACATCTAGAGAGCAGGAACTGGTATCTTTTTTGTGTTTGTAACTCTTTCACCTAGCACAATGAGTGCTATGAACTTGATAAAGGACTTTAAAAAAAAAAGTTGAATTAAATTGTAGCTACAGATTGAGTTAGTTAAATAATCCTCATTGCCTGACTAGATTGCTCTATACTCTTAGGATCAAGCTTCCGAGTATCTTCATAGACCTGGACTAAAGACTCATATGACATGTGCTCTCCATTTCAATTCAATCAAGCCAAACCATTTTTGACCACCCTTGTAATGCTAACTTTCAGCCACCTCAACTCAAAAATCCAACAAAGAGGTAACAAGGACAGAGGATGTGTAGGCATCTCTCCAGCATGATTTTCAAGGGACGAGAAATGTTCAAGACAAGAGTATTTGGCCAATGCTAGGGGAAATTTACCTTTCCCTAAAGAAACATGATGGTATAGCTATATCTTGCATATATTGATGTTGACCCAAACCAGTTTCCTGTTTCCTACCTTTTCTTTTTTTTTTCTTTTCTTTTTTTTTTAGGCAATTGGGGTTAAGTGACTAGCCCACAGTCACACAGCTAGTAAGTGTCAAGTGTTTGGTCTGAGGCTGGATTTGAACTCAGGTCCTCTTGACTTCAGGGCTGATGCTCTATCCACTGCCCCACCTCACTGCCCCCTGCCTTTTCTTCTAATATGAGAACATAACAGGAAGGTGATTTATTATAACAGGGCTTTGACAGTCACTTTACAAATCATGACTAGAAAGTTAGCTTCTTGTTCGTATGTGTTTTTGTGTACTCTTTCCTTTTCATTGGTTTCAAATCAAGACTTAGTCCTGAGGATTTAAGTCTTTTTTGCACAATGGTTGCTTTACTGATTTTGATAAAAGAAAAAATATATTCCACACTATTCAGAATGCTATGAAAGTAGAAATTGCCTATTACCATTCAATCCCTATTATGGGATTTTAGTTGGTATTTAAAGGAAGCCAGGGAAGTCAATAGGCAGAGATAAGGAGAGAAAGAGCTCCAGGCATGGGGGACTGCCAGCGAAAATGTCCAGAGCTGAGAGGAGTGTCTTGTTGGTGGAATAGCAAGGAAGATAGCGTCATTGGATCAAAGAGTATATGATGAGGAATAAAGTATAAGAATACTAGGAAGGGAGAAGGAGGGAGTAGGTTATTAAAGGCTTTGAATCCCAAACAGAGGATTTTTGTATTTGAACCTGGAGATGATAGGGAGCCACTGGAGTTTATTGAGTGAAATGGTCAGAAATGCACTTTAAAAAAATCACTTTAGTGGCTGAATAAAGGATGGATTAAAATGGAGAGAGACTTGAGACAGGTACACCCACCAACAGGCCATTGGAATAGTCCAGATGTGAGGTGCTGAGAGCCTGAATCAGGGTGGTAGCAATGTCAGGGGAGAGAAGAGGGTACATGTGAGAGATGTTGCAAAAGGAAAAATCATCAGTCTTGGCAACAGATTGTATACAGTAGAAAGAGAGATAATGAGAAGTTGAGCAAGACTCCTTGGTTGTGAGCCTGATGAACTGGAAGGGTGGTATTGCTTTCTACAATAACAGGGAAGGTGAGAGAGGAAGGCTTAGTGGGAAAGACGATGAATTAATTTGGGACTTGTTGAGTTTAAAATGTCTTCTGAACATCTAAGATGTCTACTGGATAGTGTGGAACATTTGAAAGGCAGTTGGAGATGTGAGAATGAAAATCAGCAGAGAAGTTGGGCAAGATAGGTAGATTTGAGAATCATCAGCAGAAATATGGTAATTAAATCCATAAGAACTGGTAAGATCACAAAGTGAAGTAGTACGGAGATAAGAGGGATCAGAATACAATGCTCTGGTACACCTGTGGTTACAGAGAATGATCTAGATGAAGATCCAACAAAGGAAACTGAGAAGAAACAGTCAGATAAATAGGAGGAGAGGCAGGAGGGAGCATTGTCCCAAAAACCTAGAGAGAAGACAGTATCAAGGAGAAGAGAGTAATCAACAGTGTCAAAAGCTTCAGAGAGGTCAAGGAGAATGAGGGTTGAGAAAAGGCCATTGGATTTGGACATTAAGATATCATTGGTAACTTTGGAGAGAACAGTTTTTGGTAGAATGATAAAGTCAGAAGAAGGATTCTTATAAGGGATTAATCAAGAGAGAAAAGAAAGCGGAGGCAACTATTGTAGACAGCCTTTTCCAGGAGGTTCACCACAGAAGTCAGAAGAGATATATAGGATGATGGTTAGGAGGAATAAAAGGATCAAATGAGGGTTTTTTGAAGATTAAGGAAACATTGTCAAGTTTACAGTCAGTAGGGGGAAAGCCAGTAGGCAGAGAGAGGGGGAAAATAAGAGTTAGAGTGAGAAGGACAGAGGGGTCAATCTGTTAGAAGTTGGGGTGAAATGAGATTTCAGGCAGAGGGATTAGCTAGCCTTAAAAAGGAGTAAGGCCATCTCATCATGTGAGACATGAGTGAAGGAGGAAATAGTAACAGAAAGCATATAAGGCATATGAGATGCAGAAGAATGGGAAAGAGGGAATTCATGGAGAAAGGCCTCAATTTTTCTGTGAAATATGAGGCAAAGTTCTCAGCTGAGAATGTGGGAAAAAGGGAAGTGATGGGGAGTTTGAGGAAGGATGAAAGGATTTGAAAGAGTTGCTATGGAGAGTGATGGAATATGGCTAATGAGCTAATATGGCAGGAATAGAAGGATTGCCTAGTAGCAGCAAGAGGCCTAGCTGAGGTTGTGTAACATGAATTTGTAATGGACCCAGTCAGTAAGGTTATATAATTTTCTCCCACTTCATTCAGCAGTGTATGTGTAAGAGTGAAGGTAGCTGAATGGTGGGAGTAATCCAATGTTGAGGCTTGGCAGGGCATAATTGGTGAAATGATAAGGGAGCTTGGAATTAAAGAGAAGAAGAGTATAGAATTAAACAGCTTCACCAAAGGGTCAAAATGGAGAAAAGAGAGTGGCAAGTACAGGGGAAATGATCTGGAAAAGAATTGAGGGGTCAAGGGATTAGACATCATGGTACAGACAAAAAAATATGGTTTTATAAGGGAAAGCAGAGGCAGAAGTAAAATACAAATAGATTGGGGTAGGATAAGGGGATTTCGGAATTCTTGAATATGCTACATTTTTGTGTGGAAGCAATATAAAGAGTATGACTATCTTTCTGTGTGGCTGAATAGTTAGAAGAACGGTTCATAGGAAGTGAGTAGGTAGAACAACTGAAGTTAGGGATTTTGGAGAATGATGTTAAAGACTAAGGGTAGGTGCAGGGACTTTGGGGAAATACCTTATAAATTCAATGCTGCCAATCCACTACCCTCTAATTTTAACAACACCTAAGGCAAGGCCTGGGTTGCCCTGCTCTGGCTACCACTCTGGGCCTACTCTTAAACAGGGTAGGCTCCTGGGGCCTCCCTACTCAAACATGTCTTTTTCCATACTGCACGAATAATTTACTTCCTCATTTGTTTTACTCTGAAATTATACTTTGAAATTTTTTAGGGTCAAGAAGCACCCTTCTTTCAAGCAAATAAAAATACCTTTGAGATCCTTAAGGGGTTAGCTCACATCAATAGGAATTAGTTCAACTAGATTTCTTTCTTCCAAACACCTAGCTGAGGTTGGCAGCATTGAAACAATAAGAATGCTAATAGAGAAAGAGGCAAGTTGGTTGGTAATTAACTGTGTGTATCACTTAAAGTAGCGGAATGGATGTGCATGCCATGAAGGCTCACACAACATAAAGGCATTGGGAAGACACTAGGTAGTAGGAGAGGAATAAGAGAGGACAGGTGGAAAAAGGCCAAAGAAAAATTTAAGCTATTTCAAAATTTTGCCTTGGGCTAGCCCTGAGCCAAAAAGGAGTCAGGAAACTCTCCCTTCTCCTTCTCCTTTTCCCTTATGCATTGACTGCATGGCCTCTGGTTTCCATGACCCAGAACTCCCAATAGTACTTTCGTTATGGGTAGACTACCCTTTCCTGGTCTGGTTTTGCACTATCTCTTGTTCTCTGCCTCATAGAATCATTGCTTCATTTAAGAAAGTGCATGCACCTTTCTCTAAAGTGAAGCCTTACCTGATCCCCACCACTGCTAGGGTCCTTTTTCCCTAACTACCTGGTATTTTTTTGTGTTTGCTCTCTTCATATTTATTCTGAATATGCTTACATGTGCTCTCATTACCCGTTGGAATGCAAATTCCTTGAGATCAGGATTTTTTTCATTCTCTGTACTCATTTCCCCAGCACCTAACACAGAGCCCATCACTAAGTAGGTGCTTAATATTTGCTTTTTTTTAATTCATTATTTGACTGGGGTGATGGGGGGGAGGCTGACCACCATTTTTAAAAAATGGAAAACATTTCAGAAAATTCCAAATACCAACTTAGTTGTGAATTTGAAGATGGCTAGGTGGTATAGTGGGTAAAGTGCTATCCCTGGAGTTACAAAGGCTTGAGTTCACATCAGGCCTCAAGAACAATTTCTTTCTAAATTGGATCTATCATGTACAAAGTAGTAAGTGCTAAGCAACAAACAAATAATAAAGAATCAGTGATGTGCTTTCCAAAGCAGATTGTGAAATTTTCAGTGTGCATACTCATATCTTGGCAATCAGCAATCAATACAAAAAGGGGCTTGATTTATTGTTTTGTTGATTTCTAGACTTCAGAAAGTGAAGTATAAAACATTAATAACGTAAGTTAAACTTAAAAATGTGTTGCAGGTACTTTTTTGAATTAGTGGAGAAGCTGGTTGTTAAATATTTACCAGTACAACCATGTAAAAAGAGGAAGTATCATAGAAGGTCAAAGAAGGGAGCTAGATACCATGGCATAGTGGATAAAGTGCTTGATTTGAAGTCAGGAAGTCTTAGGTTCAAATCCTAGTTCAGATGCTTACTAGCTATTGAAAATGACAACCTCTGTAGACCTCAATTGCCTCGTCTGTAAAATGAAGCTGTTGGACTCAGTGGCCTCTTAGGTTCCTTTAGCTCTAAATCTATGACCCTGAGGGCTAGGGTAGATGAAGAAGGATTGCTGACCTTGGTGCATAACCCCTGAAAGGTGGGTGTGCTTTTAATAAATACACATGATTGACAAGGAGAAAGGCATGTCAGGGAGTAGCAAAAACATGAACAAGTGTGCAGATGCGGAATGATAATGATATGTTCAAGGGAAATTGAGAAAACTAGTTTGGCTTGAAGGGATTATTACAAAAATAAGGGAGTGGAAAATAAGTTTGCTGATACAAATAAGATCCAGATCATGGAGAAATTTAAATGGCATGCCAAGGAAATTAGAGTCCATAGAGGAAGAGTGGCATAGTTGAAAGAACTTGGAGTCAAAAAGGCCTTGTTTGGAATCTGACCTCTGACAGTTACTGGCTGTGTGAGCGTGGACAAATAATTTAACCTCTCTGAGACTCAGACTCCTTGTCAGTAAAATTTAAATAATAATACCTGTGGAACTAATTCTATGGGGTTATTATAAGGATCAAAAGGGAGAAAGTATGGTTAAGTGTTTTCCATAATCTTAGAGTGTAATATATAAATTTTAGCTATTATTATTGATCCTGTAGTAGACAATGGTGAGAAACTATTCCAAGTTTTCCAACAGGATGATTTGTATCTGTATAAAGTAGAGCCATAGCACTGGATTTAGGGTCAAAATATCTAGGTTTAAGTCTTAGGGTTTAGAAATAGAAGAGCCCTTAAACATCATCTAATACAATATCCCTCGTTTTACAGATGAGGAAATTGAGGCCTAGAGATCTTCTCATGAATACAGAGTTGGAAGGGACATTAAAGGTCAACTAGCCCAATCCTCTCACTTTACAGATGAAGGTGTCATTGTGAAAAGAGGGCTGGACTTGGAGTCAGGAAGACTTAGACTTAAATCCTGTCTTAGAAACTGACTAGCTGTGCAACCCCTGGAAAGCCATTTAACCTCCCTGAGATTCAGTTTTTTCCTCTGTAAAATGAGGGAGTTGGATTAAATGGTTTCTAAAATCCCTGCTCTAAACCTACAATTTTATAATCTTTTGAAAAAAAAAGACATAGATAAGGCGAGTGGCTCGTTAAAAGTCATACAGGTATTAAATGGAAAAGCTAAGATTTGTACTCAGGTTATCTGACTCCAAAGCCAGCACTCTTTCACTATACAACTGTTTCCCAGATTAAAAAACAAGATTTTATCTGGGATTGAACCCTGGTCCTCTTTCAGCCAGAGCAAAGCTCATAAACCAACACTAAAGACCCAGGGACAATCTTAAGTATTTCTCCAAGCTCCCATATGCAATTATTATTATTATTTTTAGGCAATTGAGGTTAAGTGACTTGCCCAGGGTCACACAGCTAGTAAGTGCCAAGTGTTTGGTCTGAGGCCGGATTTGAACTCAGGTCCTCCTGACTTCAGAGCTGGTGCTCTATCCACTGCGCCACCTAGCTGCCCCTACCCATAGCTAATTATTAACAGAACTCTCTCCTGCACTTTTGAACACACCCCTACCCCTTTTGCACCTACTCTCCATCAACTCCAGGTAACCTTTACTATATCCCTTCTCTATTCTTACTCCTAACCTGCAAAAACTGCTCAGTAAAGTTTAATGAAAAGCTAACCAAGATCACTACAAATTCATAAAATCTAACCTCAAATGGGCTCCCACAGCTATATAGTAATGATTGTATCAATCTCTGACTCTTTATCAAGATCCCCACAGTAGCTGCTCTAAACCTTCATGGTATTTCAAGCTCCTGAAGTCACTCTACTCACTAGTCCCATCTCAAAGCAGTTGACTTTACTTCTCATTCTTCTAAGAAAATGGAGACCATCCATCCAGTGTAAACTCCTTTCAGCTCCCCTCTTCATTCTTCCAAAGTGTGCTCACATTTATTGTTGCTGTTATTTACTATGACTGTAACCTTGGGCAAGTCACTTAACTGATGAAAACTGAATAGGCTGACCTAGAAAATGTCTGAAGTCTCTTTCAGTTATGTGTTATTAATTTAGCAACATCCACAAAAGATATATCATGAAATCAAATCATGAAACACATGTAACTGAAATTTTGAAGGTTAAGCCAGAGGATTCTATTAGTCTGGAAAGGTTTAGAGTATGAAATCATATTCTAAACTGTCTTCTCCAGTAGGTTGTCCCCACTATAATTCCTATTTTCTTTCTAATTTTTAATCTCTCCTTATCTATAGACTTCTTGCTGCTTATAAATAGTCCCATGTTTTCCTCATATGTGTGTATACATACAAACACATAGATATATATAGAGAGAGATACATAGATATAGATACAGATATGTATTTTAAGACCCTCACCTGATCTTATAATGAATGAAAAATCTGAGAGACATAGTTTCTTGGGTATTTGTAATCAATTTATTAATTATGGCTAGCAAATAATTAATAAAATGAGGTCAATGGCCCTTTCAGAAGCCAAAGACAAACTTTGGAGGTCCTTGAATGCTTAAATACCATTGGAAGAGTGAGTGTTCCCTATAGGTGGAAATCAACTCTGGTTAACAGCTAATGAGAGAATAAATGTTATAATGAGAGGTAGGCTTATTCTAATGAAGGGCTGGGGGACATGACTGATTATGTCACTCTTTGACAAAGAGACTCATCTCCACCCAGACCACTTACCTAGCCTTAACCCCAAATCACTGTGGTCCCAGATCAAGCTATAATTGGTCACTGTTTGGGCCCTGATTGGCTCAGAATGAATGTAAATAACAATTGTTTCTGTTTTGGCCAGAAACCCTGAGGATCTTCCCCTCTCAGAGCTAGTTTTTTTTTTTAAAGAGGCCATTCTTTGCCTCATTTTTCATTAAACCTTAATCACTGAACCGGCATTGCCTCAATCAAACTGAGACCTGTTAAAGACCTTAGCTTGAAAAGGCCAAGATCCCCCACTGCATACTGGGCCATCTCCAGTTGTCCTGATCCATATCTGGCCACTGGACCCAGATGACTCCAGAGGAGAAAGTGAGGCGGGTGACTTTGCACAGCCTTCCCTCACTTAAATCCAATTCACTTGCATGTCATGGCATCGCCTCCCTGATGTCATGGTCCTCTTAGAGAAAGGACAAACAGCAACCTAGTTGAGCAATGAGCCAGAATTCACCTAGATTAAATTAAGCTTTCTTAGCTGGGTGGTATTCTGCCTAAGAATGAGGAGAATGTTAACGCAATCCCATCATCAGCGCTGTCCTTCAGAAGCTGCCTGAATAACCTACAGGATCTGGTTTCTGAATGAGGAAATTGGAAGGGAAAAAACCCTGGATCTCCCCCACACCCTGATATCAATTGGTTATTAATAATCCTTTCTCTCAACATAACCATCCTCCCTAATTACTATCTTTTATTTCTCCTCCCCTTGTAGCTAAACTCCTTGGGGAGGCTGCCTATATTCACAATCCCTACTATTTCTCCTCCTAATCATTTCTAAACCCTCTAAATTTTGGCTTCCAACCTCATCACTCACCTGAAACTGTTCTCTCCAAAGCTACCAGTGATGGAATTGCCAGATCTAAAAGCCTTTTCTCAGTCTCCATCCCTATCTATCTACAGCATTCAGCAGTATTGATAACCTTTTCCTCTGGGATTTCCTCTCCAGGTCATTGTTATTTTGTTTTGACATTACTTTCTACTGCTTTTCCTTTTATCTATCTAAATTCTTCATTTATGGCATGCCCACTGACCATGAGTGTTTCACACAGAACTCTTCAGGACTCTCTTCTCTTTTTTCTCTCTACGCTCTCACTTAGTGGTCTTTTCAGCTCCCAAGGGTTCAACTATCATTTCTACAGAGATTATTTGTCGGGGCCATCACCAGTCATCTTGACTTATATCTTGCCACTGGACTATGATGGCTCTGGAGGAAATAGTGAGGCTGATGACTTTACACAGCTCTGCCTCACTTAAATCCAGTTTACTTACAATTCAGGCAATCACCCTCGTGATGTCATTGGTCTTCTTTGAGACCAAAAGATGAACAATGACCACTGAAGTTGTTTGCCGTTTCCTTCTCCAACTCATTTTCCAGATAAGAAAACTGAGACAAAGAGGGTAAGTGACTTGTCCAAGGTCACAAAGCTAGTAAGTGTCAGAGGCTGGATCTTAAATCAGGAAGATGATTCTTCCTGACTTCAAGCCTGGCACTCTATCCACTGTGCCACCTAGCTGCCCCTTCTCTGAGATTACCTTCCATTTACTCTGTACATATCTTTTATGTACATTGTTATTTTTATGCTGCCTTCCTCACTAGAATGTGCCCTCAAGGACAAGACCAGTTTTGCCTTTCTTTGTATCTATCTCCAGCCACCATCATGTTGTATAGCACAGAGTAAGCACTTAATAGCCTTTTTTTAATTGAATAACTCAAAATGCATTTATTAAATGTCTCTAATATGTAGCACTAAGCTAAACAACAGAGATACAAAGACAAAATCTAAAAGAAAAAATCCCTGATCTCAAGGAGCTTATGAGAAATACAAGATGGTAACAGATAAGTACTAATAAGTACTAATAGTAATGTAACCTAGCTTTTGAGTATGTCTAATTTGCCTAATATAGGAGCCCTCTGCATCCCTACCATGTGAGTAGGATAACTTCCTTTGATTGGCTGCTTATATCTTTAAAAGTGATGAGATTTCATTGGTAGCTCTCTTTTCCACCCAGGGATGAACTGAATAGATCAGAAAGAAAGGGCTTGCCTTCCACTCCTCACCTCTCCTTTACCCCAACTCTTTGAAATGGACCTGGTTTTTTTTTTATTTTTTTAGGGGGGGTAGAGGGTTATTTCTGAAAGTGCCAGAGGTGATACTCAAGGTAGAGATATTGTGTCCTTGAAGCCAGGTGGACTGGTATAGAAACCCAGAGAAGCCAGAGTGCATGGGACCCAAGCCCCAGTGGGATTTGGACATGGACCTGAAACCGTACTTTATGAGACCTACATTAAGCTATCAAGCTAATCCCCTGCCCTCCCAGAGACTGAGGAGGTACAAGGGAAGGAGGAGGACTGACTATGCTTCCCACGTGTTGGGGGGAGTGTATTTGTATATATGTAATGATACTTCTGGAAGTACATGTATTCTTTTGTAAAAGCTCTACTCTGTTGAGCTAACACTTATTAAGTATTTCAAAGTTTGCAGAATATTTTTACATATATTATCTCATTTGAACCTCATAAGTATGATATTTGCCCTTTTATGTATTACACATATTTATATGTAAATATTTGCATTATAATATAAACATAAATATCATATAAAATGTAAATATATTATATATTTACATATTATATATTATATGTACCCCTTTTACAGATGAGGAATCTGAGACAGAAAGACATAAAGTAAATTACTCAGTTACCCAATAAGTATCTGGGGCAAAATTGTCCTCAAGTCTTCCCGAATTCAAGTCCAGTGTCCTATCTTCTGTACCACTTACTTGCCTCAAGAGTATAAATGGTTATCGATGAAGAAAAGAACACTAATAGCTGTTTGGATTGGAAAGTTCTGGAGGAAGTGACAAATGAGCTTAGTCTTGAAAGAAGTCAAGGATTCAAAGAATGAAACAGCCAGAGAAGCTGGTTTCATTCTGCCTTCAGAAACAGTAAGACTCGTCTTTCCAATGGGACACTTGCTTACCTCACCTAGCTTTGCTGAAGATGAACATAAGTAAAGAGACAACTACAAAAGTAAATGGAGCTTATATACAACAACTATTGTAAAGAAAAAAGATACAGTGAAAGTGTATAAAAGACTTAACAAGGTCCTTCAAATTAAGTTAATATCCATCTTGCTACTTAATAATATCAATGCAGAAATGGCCATAGGGATGAAAATTATATTGGAAAATATAGTTCATAGTCAAGAAGTCAAATCTCAATGACTGCTTAGAGGCCTTATGCCTGTAAACCATGAATGTTTTCTTTAAGAAGAGAGTTGCAAGGAATTGGCATGGTAGATACCCAACAATACTGTTGGATTTAAAGATAGAAGTCCAGGATTCAATCTTGCATCTGTCACCTACTACTTGTGTGATCGTGGAAAAGAAGCTTCATTTCTCTGGGCCTCAGTTTCCTCATCTCTAAAAGGAGGAGGGTTGGACCAGATGATCCCATACAATGGAAAAAATAATCTGGAATTAAAGGGCCTATATTCAAATCCTAGCTCTTCTACTTACTGTCTGTGTGACCTTGAGCAAATTGCTTACCCTCTCTGGTCCTCATATATGGCAAGAAAAGAAATTGGATTGTTCATGTGGTGAGAATTAAATTCTTGATAAGTCCTTGTGGTGTTGGATTTCCTTGGTAATTGACTGAACATAGAGTGAAGGAAAGACAGAAGTCAAAGTGAATTTCAAGGTTTTAAGTCAGAACAGCTGAGAAAATGGTTATACTGCCAATAGAAATGGAAAACTAAGAAGGATATTGTTTTTTGGTTTGGGTTTTGATTTGCTTTTGTTTTTTGGGGGGGGGCAAAGAGAGGGCTAAAGAATAATAAAATATAGATAGAATAAAGATAAAAATAAAGAATTCAGTTTTAGACTTGTGCTTTGAAGGTAGGATAATCCAGGTGGAAATTTCCAGAAGGTAATTGGAGATAATGGATTAAAGCTTAAGGGAGACACTGAGGCTGGAGATATGAATTAGGGAGGCATTTGCACAGAGACCAATGGTTAATCCACACACACACACATCAAAAAAAAAAAAAAAAGGATGGTAAATCTGAAGGCATAACAGAGAAAAATAGGGTGTCTAACTCCGAGTTAGGTGGGATACTCTTGTGTTTAAAAAGAAGCATAAAAAAAAGAAACTGGCAAAAGAGACAATGAAGAAGTAGCCCCATAGATAAGAGAACCAAAAGTATACAGTGTGAGGATGCAGAATGTAGTGAAGTTTCAATAAGATAAGTATCTCAACACAAGCAGTGTCTCCACAATTCTCCTAGTCATACAGGCTCAGAACCTTAAGATCAATCTTGACTTTTCCTTTCCCATCTCCTCATTCATTTAGTCAGTGTAAAAGACTGAATCTAGAACCAAATTGGAGATTTGGGGTCCATCTCAGAAAGCAGTCTTTCAATCAATGATATCTCTGTGATTGTTACCAAAAGAAAAAAAATTTTTAAGTCACTATCAAGTAATTTGAAAGTTAAAAAAACAAGCAATTGAATATTGAGTATTAATTAGAAGAAATCATTTAATATCATTGTCTATTAATGTAAAGTATGAAATTAGTAATTTTCTGATTGATAGAGAACTAAAAGTGATCAGTGATCATAGAATCATAGCTGTTAGAGGTGAAAGAAACTCCAGAAGTCATTTAGTCTAATGCTACTCAAATCATAAATTTTGTCCGAAATATCGTTATAATAATTAATATTTATATGGAATTTATATATCCCCATTTTACAGATGAGGAAACTGAGACAAAAAGAGAGTAAGTGACTTGGCTAGGATCATACAGCTAGCCAGTGTCTGAAGCTGGATTGAACTCAGGTCTTCCTAACTCCAGGCCCAGCACTCTATTCATTGAAACTGTCTAGCCGCTTCATGAAAGAATTATTCAGACTCCATTTGAATAACTGCAGTTATAATGAACCAGGTACTCACTCTCTCCTCATGCTACAACCTGGGCAACCCATTCCATTTTGTTGTTGTTGTTCAGTCATTGAAGTCACACCCATCTCTTTGTGACCCCATTTGGGGTTTTCTTGGAAGAGATACTGGAGTGGTTTACCATTTCCTTCTACATCTCACTTTACAGATGAAGAAATGGAGGCAAACAGGGTTAAGTGACTTGCCCAGGTAATTGAGATACCCTCTTGACTCAAGCAAAGGGAGTGGGGGAAAGGAGTAATCAAGATTGTAAGGAGGTGTTTCAAAACTTCTTAATCTCAATCTCAAAACCTCCAGAATCTGTTAAGATATTTTCAGCTGTTCTGACTTTTCAGTGTAACCTGGTCAGAGCCGAGACTACAGGAAGAAGAATCTTAAGAAAAAATATGTATTTTTTTGAACTTTTACTCAACTAAACTTCACTTCTATGTCCACCCCTTTAAAACTTAGAATGGGGCATTGAACTTGCCAGAAAAGTGAGATGGGATCTCTGGAAAAAGATCTAGTTGGTGCCTAGTTCCTTCTCCCCATACTGGAGAACTTCAAGGCTTCACTTTTAAGGCATCTCTTTTTGAGATCTTGTAAGACAAATTTGTTCTCATCTTGTAGGAGACTGCCTAGTATGAGTCACATTACACAAAACCTCTTCTCTTTATGTGAGGCAGGAAATAGTTGAGTGCTAGTCCACCTGCCTCTTTTTAATCTAAGGGAAAAAGCTTCCCCCTTTCTTTTTCCCTTGTGTATACTTCCACATTCAAAACTTGACCACAGTTTGAATGTGGAGAAAGAGAGAGACAGATTGAGACAGATTGAGACAGATTGAGACAGAGAGAGAGAGAGAGAGAGAGAGAGAGAGAGAGAGAGAGAGAGA